>NC_142463.1:7487463-7638979 GCF_049115385.1 Moschus berezovskii
AACTGACAACAGTCACTGGATCCTAGAGAAAGCAAAGGAATTCCAGAAAAACAACTACTTCTGCTTCACTGACTATGTGAAAGCCTTTGTGTGGATCACAAAAAAACTGTGGAAAATTCTAAAGAGATGGGAACACCAGACCACTAAAGACCTCTAAAGAGATGGGAATACTTAACTGCTTCCTGAGAAATCTTTATGCAGGCCAAAAAGCAATAGTCAGAACCAGACATAGAACAACTGACTGGTTCAAAACTGGGAAAGGAGTAATACACGGCTGTACATTGTCACTGTGCTTATTTAACTTCTATGCAGAGTGAGTACATTACGCAAAATGCCGGGGCTGGATGAATCACAAGCTGCAATCAAGATTGCCAGGAGAAATATAAACTGCAGATATGCAGATGATACCACTCTAATGGCAGAAGGTGAAGAGGAATAAGAGCCTCTTGATGAAGGTGAAAGAGGAGAGTGAAAAACCTGGCTTAAAAATCAACATTCAGAAAACTAAGATCATGGCATCTGGTCCCATCACTTCATGGCAAAGAGAAGGGCCGGGGCGGAAAGTGGAAACAGTGACAGGTTTTATTTTCTTGGGTTCCAAAATCACTGTGGATAGTGACTGCAGTCATGAAATTAAAAAACACTTGCTCCTTGGAAGGAAAACTATGACAAACCTAGACAGCACATTAAAAAGCAGAGATACCACTTTGCTGACAATGGTCTGCTCTAAACTACGGTCTTTCCAGTAGTCATGTAAGGATGTGAGAGTTGGACCAGAAAGAAGGCTAAGCACTGAAAAACTGATGCTTTCGAATTATGGTGCTGGAAAAAGACTCCTTAGAGTCACTGGGACAGCAAGAAGACCAAACCAGTCCATCCTAAAGGAAATTGACTGGGAGGACTGATGCTGAAGCTTCAATACTTTGGCCACTTGATGCAAACAGCCTGCTCATTTGGAAAAGTCCCTGATGAAGGCTGGAGAAAGAAATGGCAACCCACTCCAGTTTTCACGCCTGGAGAATCCCATGGACAGAGAAGCCTGGCAGACTACAGTCCATGGGGTCGCAAGAGCTGGACACGACTTAGCGACTAAACCACCACCACTGATGGAGGCAAAAGGAGAAAGGGTGGCAGAGGATGAGATGGTTGGATGGCATCACCAACTCCAACAGACATGAATTTGAGCAAAATCTGGGAGACAGTGAAGGACAGAGGAGCCTGGTGTGCTGCCATCCATGGCGTCACAGAGTCGGACATGACTTAGCCACTGAACAACAAGATAACACACCCTCCTTTTAAATTAATTAATGGCTGTGCTGGGCTCGTTGCAGTACTCGGGCTTTCTCCAGTTGTCAAGCACGGGCTCAAGGGGGAGCAGGCCTCAGTGGTTGCAGTGCACAGGCTGAGTTGCTCCTCGGCCTGTGGGATCTTCCTGGACCAAGGATTGAACCTGTGTCACCTGCACTGGCTAGGTCTTTAACCATTGGACAACCAGGGAAGTCCCATACTCGTCTCTTTAGTCTCAAGCTAAGATACAATGTTATTTTTTTTTCCAAGGCAATGGCCATTGGCATTATTAAATGCATAAACCACAGCTTGATGTGTAATTTTATTACTAATTTTTATGTGCAATTTTACTAGTCCATGACTAAGACTTTCACTTCAAATCTAAAACCTGCCCTATCTTAGAAGATGCTCTCATTGGTATGCACCTGAGAAAACACAAACGCCAAAGTATCTGGAAGTTAGAGCATTCTCTGGTCACTACTTGGAAACCCAGAGAGAACAGACTCGGCTGTGTCAGCTGTAAAGGGTAACTGAGAGCGACAACGCTTTGCTCAGATGATTCCTTACACAAAACCCTGCACGTTTCAGGAAGATGGACAGTTCAGACTGTCAACCAGACATCACCAACACGCTTCTTTCTGTTTCTCTCTGGTGGGACCTTACCTCCAAACACTTCCCAGAGCTTCACCCTCCGATCCATGCCTCCCGTGGCCAGGAGCCGGGAACCCGGGCTGAACTGCACAGCGTTGACCTCCCCATCGTGCGCGTCCTGCAAGACAAACGCCCAGTTTCAAACTGGGTTCACTGTCGCTCCCAAGAAGGGGGCTAATACAGATGAACACTCTGGACGCTTAACCACACGTTAAACACTGGTCATTAAAGTCATAATCTTGGGTTCCTAGCCCAGAGTCTGCAAAGATTCTATTATCATTAAACTCTTACAGTTCTTTTTTCATTTATTTAAATACTGTGCAATCTTCTTAAAAAGCATTCAAAACCTGTAAAGACCTACTGCGTAAAGTTTGTCTCTGAGTTAATTTTATTTCTTCTAAGAATAAAGTAATGTCAATCTATACTATGATCTTCACAGCTTAAAAGTCTGTGATTAACTGCCTGTCTTCTGGTCCAGACTCCATTAATAACATATATTAAACTATATATCAAATTAGTGAAAAAAATCCTTTTCTTTTAAAAAAGCCTTTCATTTTGGTTGTCCCAGTGAAAGTGAAGCCGCCCAGTCGTGTCCGACTCTTTGCGACCCCATGGACTGTAGCCTAACAGGCTCCTCCCTCCATGGGATTCTCCAGGCAAGAGCACTGGAGTAGGTTGCCATTTCCTTCTCCAGGAGGGTACACCCTGATACGGAGAGTCCTAACAAGAGTAGGTGCCGGTCCTACCACAAGTCAGTGTTAGAGGGGACTCCAGGAGCTCATTCTGGAGACAATACAGCACTAATATGTACTGTTATCAGCAGTGGGGCCTCTACCAAGTTTCTTAACTTCCTGAAGCCTGAGTTTGCTCATCTATAAAATAAAGACTTCTGCAGGTCCTGTAAGCTCAGACTGCATCTGACCATGACTCGCCCTTCAGATGGTATCTGTGTTCAAGCTGAGAAGGGAAACCAGACAGGAAGCTCCCCAGCCTAGAATGCGTTGAGAGAATAGTGGACGTCACTATCACCTCCTCTCTGAAAAGACTATGGATTTCAAAATATTCATGAGTAAAAACACTATGAGATCTGCTTTAAATTGCTCCAGCAAAAGTTTGTGTATGTGTGGGGTCATAAGATTGGCTAATGTGACTAACTGAAGCTGCCTAACAGCAGTTTTTAATCCCTATTTCTGCTTATATTTGAAAATTTTCATAATTAACAAGGCAGGGGAAGGGGAAGGCTGCAACATATGGATTATAAATATTAAATCACTAAACAGGTCCATCACTTGCCTAAAAAGGTCAGTTTAGGAATACAAAATCTCATCTTCGCCTTTGCTTGGGGCTGAAAAAGGTACCTCAACTGCTGAGAAAGTGACTCATAAAGCTGACTGGAATATAAACAGCACCTATGATTGCTTTGCCTTCTCGCCATCCTCGAGTCCCAGTGCTGAAAAGCCATCTGACAGGCAGTCCAACTTTCCACCTCCATACGATTCCGTTCTCTTTCCAGGGCTCCCTTTCTACCTTGGAGGTCTCAGATTGAAAACTTGAGATCATGCACCATCACGCCCATGGCTGCCGCTCATCAAGCTCCTGAGTAGCTGGTTTTGTTGGATACTGGTCAGCTGTGCACTGTCGACTCTTCAGAAACACGCACTGACAGAACCCCATGTTGTCAGCTGCTCCATTACCCCATACACGCGACTTCAATGTGATGGGGGTGAAACTGGGCTGCTGGGAGCTGGGGGCAGGGCAGGGACTGTGACCTTACGTGCAATCAGACCTTTTACCAATCATCACTGACCTCCGAGGGGCCCGGCCCGTTAGAGCATCACAGCAGCAGAGCAGGAAGGGGCTGTGATGGTTCCCTGCCCGCCTCCCTCTCCACAGCAGGACTCTTCACAATGACCAAGGTGGCCACTCGGTCAGCCAATTCACTGTACAGAAGCAACTATTAAAAGTTCCCCTTTATGCCTGAAACGGAAAGCTCCTGCCATGTAAACTCCATCCCATTTTAATAGCAAGTCTTTCTCTCCCCAAAAGCTGGTTCTCCCTGTGCAATCCAAGCATCAGCCCAGCTAACTGGGCTCTGCTCTCCCCACTGACCCCCCCGACCCCATCTGCTAGCCCTGAGCCAGGGACTCTGTTTCCCCGGGCAGGTCTCATGTCTGCTCAATCACACCAGCAGGGACCTGGTTCTAGGACCCAGCTTCTCACACCAGTGTCAGCCATGGCATCACAGCAGCTTCACACAGGCCTGTCTCCTGTTTCCAACCAGGTGCTCCTGATGGTTAGAAGTCAAACAGACATGGGCATAATGAATGAAGCTAAGAGCTGCCCAAACGACCCTCCAGAACAGATCGCTGACTAAAAACTCTACACTGGAGCCAACCAGTGAAAACAAATGACAGAGTTATTCTCTCATGTTTCACTATCCCAAGTTAGCATTCCCCTGTCTCATCCCTCCCATCCTTTCTCTCAGCCGGTCCTATATATCACAGAGGGTGGCTGGAAATCAATTCTGTTCTCTGAAGATGAGGAAAACTAATGTATTTTGCTTATTTTAACAAAGCAATCTTGCTTTGCTTATCAAAATATAATCAATCCTTTCTATCAGAGAGCCACCAGGTGTAAAAGCTCCATGTAAATGAAGCAGGAATAGAAAGCTTAGCAGCAGGAGAAAGGATCCTTCAATGGTCAGGCTCTGTTTCTGCGAGAAGCTTGGCGAGGCTCAGGGATAATAAACCACACTTACAAAGACAGACACTGCGGTCGTCGGCACTCGCACTTCTTTACCAGCACTGGGGTGAGGGTCAGCGTTATCCCGGGGAACTGGAAAGGAAGAGACAGAGCGCCTCCTAAGAAGTAACACAAAGGACAGGGTTAGGACTGTGCGGGCTCACTGGCCGCCCACCTCTCAGCAGGGGCTCAAAGACGCCTTTCATCAGTAGCTGCTTTCCCTTCGAGACCCTCCAAGCCACAGAACGAGCCCCCCAAATCGGAAGCCCCCTGACGCAGTGACAACTGGAAAGACAGCACTTACCTTCGCTCTCCTTCTCGCTAACTCACGGATTCCAAAACACAACACTGAAAAGCAAGCCTGAACAACCACTGCCCCCATCAAATAAACCGCTAGACACGTCCTCAACTTAATGTGACCATGAGCTCTGCGGGAGCTCGTGGGTATTTTCACAGAACTATTTCAAGATGATTCCTATGCCTGGTTACCGTCATCCTCGGGGTACACTTGTGGTCAGGGTGGAGCTGAACACATGCCAAAACGAAGGGCGGCCAGAGCTTGAGTTAACTGTGCAAAGAGCTCAACCTATCTGCCCCGCTCAGAGGCCGGATGGCGTGCCTAGGCGCATGCAAAGCGTCCTGGTTATTGGCACACGGACGCGTGATGGCTGGGGCAGTGAAGCGGTGATGAACGTGGTTATCAGCGACCCACACTTGCATGCTGGGCTAGGAGAGGATAATGTTTTCACCTGGCAGCATCAGAAGAGTGATGTCCCAAAAGGGGAGACTCGGACAGACTAAAGGGTAAGGCCAGAGGTCAGCACGCAGCGGGATTAAGAGAGAGGAAGTTGAGGGAAAAAACGAAGAAGCTAAATGAAAAGCTGAAATTAAGGCATCAGCATATACTATGCACTGAGATTCTGGTACACGTTTAAAAAACACTAACAAATCATGTACATGTACTTAAGTATATTTATACACACACATATATATATATACACACAAGGAAAGGTGAAGGTTTTCTAACCTACCCAAAGATATTAGTGATAGAATCCAGAAGGCCTCCAGCAGGCTGCGAGAGTCGCTTACTAAAGAGGAGGGGAGGATAGGTTTAAACCTTAGAAACATTCTGCCCAAATAATCAATCAAAAACAGTCCACAAAAGTAAGTTCCTGGGAGTATGTTTCCCACTGAGTGCCCATATTCCAGCAGAGAAAACCCTCCAGGGACTGAACCACCAGAAAACAGAGGGAAGGTAAAAGGGAACACCCAGCCTTGAAATCTCAAAAGGAGTAAGATTTCCTAGCCTTAAATTAACTTCCCTGGAAATGATGCTTTGGACAATAAACTGTCTAACTGACCCAACAACTTCTAGTATGGTTAAGAACAAACCCCATTCTTTTGGTCCTGCTTTGGCAAATTAAAAAAAAAAAAAAAATCCGGCAGCCCTGGTAAGAATTAAACAGTATGCTCTAAATAATCACCCAGCCTAACAAGGTCCCTCTTTCAGGAAGTCACTACCCCTTCTTTCTGCTTCTCTTCATGGCTGGAGGCACCACTGATGGATGGCTCCCTCCTAGTTAAGGAGGGGTGCCCGGAGAAAGATGGGGATGCTCTGGAGCCCACACCCTCCACGGTTGAGTGAGGGGCCCTGCACTGCTCTCTGGTCCTGCCCACGGCGGCTGCCAGGGTGCCCCCCGAGCACCCCATTCCTGGCACAACCCGTCTACTTACGTGGCCGCTCTGCTGATGGCTCGCACGGGAGAGGTCTCCTCAGGGTGCTCAGAGGTTTCATCCATGAGGACTTCAATGTCATCATCCCTGGAAAGAAGGGCGAGAGGCCAAGTCTTTGCTTCTGCTGAACAGAAGCTCTGTGATGAGCCTGCTTTGCTAAGGCCAACAGGCAACACCACCTCCTAATCACACACGGCCCAGGAGTCTTGGCTGGGACAGAGCCGGTTTCAGCTTCTCTGAAGAAACAAGGAACTGCCATCAGAGCAACATGAAAAGAAACAATTTAAGCCAGATCGAGAACTCCAGCTGAAAATAACCTGGGAAGGTAGCTTCGGGGATCTCTCCAAGTCTAAAGATAGCTCCCACTTGAAAAGCACTGAAATAATGGCTTATTAAGTCCCTAACCACATAACCAGGAGCAAGGAAGATTTTCCTCTTTAGAAGTCTCCTGCACGCCAACCACCGGACTGCAGCACTCAGTAAGAAACAGTTCCCAGGAGGCGGGCTGAACAACACATGCAGGACAGCCCAGGGCAGCTGCGATGCACGAGAAAACACCAGGACAAGGGGATGGCCCAAGGGAGGAAGAAAACGGACTGCTAAAGGGCAATGAGAGCAACGGGCACACAAACAACCGGGGTCGAAGTATTACTTTAAGAATAAAAGACAGGAAAGCAGCATTGAAACACAGTTCATCTGTGACTCTGGCTGTTTGACGCTCATGTTTAAGTACTTGGTGTTTCTGACATTTGGTGAGTTCATCACAATTCATGTGAAATAAATCACAAGAATGTGCTCCTGGGGCCTCCCCTGGTGGGCCAGTGGCTAAAACTCTGTGCTCCCAACCTAGGGGGCCTGGGTTCGATCCCTGGTCAGGGAACTTGATCCCATGTGCCACAATTAAGAGTTTACATGCCTCAACTAAAGATCCCACAGGCCACAACAAAGGACAAAGATCTTGCATGCTGCAACCTGACACAGCCAAATAAATATTAAAAAAAAAAAAAAAAAGAATATGCTCCTCTGCTGTTTATCCCACCGGATGCAAAGCCCCTCTGGAATTCCCCTTCCTCCCCATTTTCCTGGTTGGAGGAAAGGCAAGTAATTAGTTTGGTCTTAACGACCTCCTACCAAGTTGCAATCTTCATGGAAAAGTAAACTGATAAAAACTAATAACCCAAGACTTTATTACCAAATGTTTGGATTCACAGGAACTTGGAAGAGATTCTCCCATGATTAATTATCTGGATTATGTAAATATAATCTATACTTCAGAACCTGTTACCAAGCAAGTCAAACCAAGTTCAAGTGAATTTATTTTCCTTGGCTACTGATTCCAGGATCCCGTGTAACTGACCCTCATCTTGGCCAGGGCTGAGAGGAGAACAAAGGTGGGCTTTCTTCTCCTCTCACTGGTGGTTTGGGAGCGTCATCTGTGTTCACACAAGGGTAACAACAGAACAGCAGAGACGGCAAGAATGATAAGCACGAGCTGAGCCTGCGCAGATGGTCTGTTTAAGACAGAACGGCATAGTTCAGGTCCTGGAGACTGCACAGAGACCGAGAGCCACGAGAAAACACCAGCATCTGGCGACGTATCAAAACCCTCCAAAGATGAAAGCGTTCTCTGACCTGGAAACCCTACTCTTAGGGAGGCACAGGAGAGTAAGAACAGGACTTCATAGTCAGACACCCTGAGCTTTCCAGCCTGCCCCTGCCACTGCTCTGTGTTTGGGGCAGGACGCTTGACCTTTGTACATCTATACCAACCTGTTCACGCTGGCCAATAGCAGGCCGACAAATGAGATTTTCTTCAGCTGTTACTTTTAAGGAGAACCAAATCTCATTTTTAGATCAACTATTTATCTACTTTGCAGCTCTGGGCAAAAATACCTGACATTCACTTTTCCCATGTGGGAAGACAGAAGATACACACACATGCTACATCTAAGGCAAAGGCTTGGTATGAGATGTGTTATCTTTAAATCAAGACTTTTGGCCGATGACTCCTACATGAAATGAAACCACTCCCCTCCATTTATAAGGAAGCAACCAACATTTTAAAAGAAAGGATCATAACTATAATACTGTATTTCACAATCTATTTCAATGGGGGCGGGGGTGGTGGTGGTGCGGGAAACAAATCCTGAACCAGAGCAAAGGGAATTTAGTCACTAAAATACCCACCACTCTCAAAACAAAGCCTCAAATCTCAGGGAAGACCCTCCACCTGACTCCAGATTAGGAAAAACTCCATCTTGATTAAATTCCTTGTGTTCCAGGAGATCCCAGTTTTTACTCAGGCTTCAAAGGTTTGCCCAAACTCCACACGAAGTCACAAACCAAGCAGAGAGCAGGAGACACAACCCAAGCCCAGTATCACACTGCAACGGCTCCAACTAGAGGTAGAAAACGGGTGAGGGTGTCAACAGGAAGACAGCGAGGCTGTCGCTGGTTAAGGGTGAAGGAAGTCAGGACTCACCCTTTCTGGAAGCCAACAACTTCCTGGAAAGTAATGAGTGTTTTTTTATTTTCTCTCCTAAGTCTTTGACTTTTCTTTCTACAATCTATAAAATGGTTTCACAGAAACAAAACATTAGAAAGATATTTCAGAAGAGCAAACCAAATGACTAAGAGCACAGTTTTAACATGCACTTTCTACTCACTGCTCAACCGGCAGAGGCTCCTTCGCTGCTTCTGCGAGCTCCTTCTGCAGCCGGGCTTGCCGCCTCCTATTAAAAAAAAAAGCTGACTATTTATGTCTACTTAAAGCAAACAACCAGTACTCTTGCCTAGAAAATCCCATGGATGGAGGAGCCTGGTAGGCTGCAGTCCGTGGGGTCGCTAAGGGTCGGACACGACTGAGCGACTTCACTTTCACTTTTCCCTTTCACACATTGAAGAAGGAAATGGCAACCCACTCCAGTGTTCTTGCCTGGAGAATCTCAGGGACGGGGGAGCCTAGTGGGCTTCCGTCTATGGGGTCACACAGAGTCGGACACGACTGAAGTGACTTAGCAGCAGCAGCAGCAGCAAAGCAAACAAGGGGTTTTGGCTCTCAAAAAACTACTAGCTCTAATAATATATTTTAAGTGCATATATTAAGTGCAGTGAATATTCAAGTGACTATTGCCTTGGGCAAACGTACCCAGAGGCCCAAACCCACACTTGTAGAATCAGAAAGGACCCCATTAGAATGGATTTCAGAAAAAAGCCCTAGGAGGGGTCATGTTATCAGAGAAAGCAATGAACCAGCAGAGAAGCCTCTCAGGACCAGGACCAGGGCCAGGGCCTCTCAGGACAGAAGCGAGCACCAGGTTCATTCAGGGTTAGTCACGATGGAGATTTAGTTTTCTGCAGTAAACAGCCTCACACTAACATATCAAGAGCACGGATTATCATAAAAATGTACATGTTCCTGCCACGGTTTCATTATTTTACAGGTTTTAAATCATTTAACACTTATAACAAGCTTTGAGGGTGGATACTATGATTCTCATTTTACAGACGTGGAAGCTGAGGTATAGTGAGATTCTTCAGCTGTCAAAATGTATGCAGCTTCAATTTACTAGTGCTGAACACCCAAGTCTGGGCTGTGGCAGAAGTTTCACACGGTCCGCAGTTGCTTCCACTTTCTCCCCGCTCTCAGAATCATTTTTAGCTTTCCTTCCCGAGTCCTAAATTCAGGAGCTTCTTAGCCTTTAAGCCTCGGCCTCCCTCTCTTTTCCATGGCGATTTCACTTCTATCTGTGGTTTTGCCTTTGAGGTGGAGGGACCCCCCAGTCTACAACTCCAGCCCTGCTCCTGAGCTCAGGTCAAGAATTCTGCTGGAAATTTTCTAAAATGCTTCTACCATAGTGGGAACTTTCAAATAGGGCAAGGTCCTGCAAGTGACACAGCAGAATCTGGGACAGGACAAGGCTGTAGCTTAACAAAAATGCTTTATACTCTTAATCCCATGCCTGACCTGGAAGATGAAAAATCAGTTTTAGTTTACAGGATAAGTGACAAAAAACACAAATTAACAGATTTTTCGTAGGTGGAATTAAGAGGTGACCTCTAAACCATCTCAGAGAGAAGAGCAGAGTCTCAATGTTGGGTGTGTAATGCTCCCCTACAGGAGAGGCAGCCGCCTGGCAGGGGCGGGTAAGGCACACAGCTCAAGGTACGGGGAGAAGAAACCAGCCGCAGCCCGGCTTTCATCATGAAGGCTGACAGGAAACCTTCTCTGAGAGCTGACGGCTTCCCCAGGAACGTCCCACACAGCAGCCACTGTGGCGGCCTGCGGGGACACACCCAGACAAGCAAGGGAGACAGCACATGAGCAGCTATTTCAAAACAGCACTCCACTGCAACCCAGGTAAACAGAAGCTGCTAGAAGGGGAAGTACACCTAATCTGGGAAACTGGTTGGGGGGCGGGGGGAGGCTTCTGAGAAGGAGGAAGTAGCTGCGTCACGTGATGAAAAGAATGCCCAGGCCCCACAGGTGTAGTCAGAGGGTAATTCACGCAAGGGCACGTTCCCAGCAAAACATTTCATGGGACAGAACTGGGGCAGGTGTGTCACGTGCCTCATGCCCCACTGTCACCAGAAAGTCTGGGCTGTTCTTGTCCACGTGACGTTCCAGCACTCTCCCCCTGCGTAACCCACGCCGGCTTCTCCTTCAGGCAGGTTCTCACCCGCAGCATATCGACATCCAGGGAGACCCCCATGTCCTCACCAGTCCCCAGCTTCCTAAGAGCTCCACATATAAGCCACACAGGGAAGCCCAAGAACACTGGAGTGGGTAGTTTATCCCTTCTCCAGCGGATCTTCCCAACCCAGGAATCACACTGGGGTCTCCTGCATTGCAGGGGTATTCTTCACCAACTGAGCTACCAGGGAAGCCCTTATAAGCCACACAATTTAACTTAAATGTGAGACAGAAAGAATATGAAAAGGATGGCTCACTTTTTCTTAATGTTAACTTCAGTATGTCTGTTTTTAAACGACTTCATAAAATCCTACTGCACGAACATATCAGTTTCTTTTCCTCCCAAGGTAGATACCGCTTCTGATCTTTCACTTCGGTGAATAATGGACGATCACAGAATCGCATTTGTGAGCTAGTCTCATGACTCACTTGGGATGAATTCCAATAAGAGGAACGTTCTGCAGGTGCCCTGCCATCTCTAGAGCCCTCCAGGGGGTTGGAGAAACAGCCCGCCCTCATCAGAAACGTCCCACCTTCCTTCCTCCCAACAACCCTTTTAACCAAATTCTCAGAGCCTGTCCACTTCTTTTACGATCTATGCTTTACATCCACCTCTCTGAATGCGCACCTGTTTCTTAACAGACTCTATACTAAGGACACGCATTTTATAGCTGCATATCCTCGCTGGTTGTTTTACAGTGTTCTTCAGTGTTAAGAAACCTACGATATTTATAGTCCATTTTTTATTACCATTACCTTTCATGTTTATAAAGTCTTCCAATACTCCTATGTAGGAACTTTTCATAAAACAACAGAGTAACGCTTTTTCCTTCTACCTTTTGCTTTCTGTTTTCACACAGATTTCAAAATCTTTCTGCATACAGTATTTGGTAGGACTAGGGCTCATCGTTATTAAGGTTCTTTCCTATTCCATGTATTCATTCTTTTAAATTTTAACTACGATAATCTTTTCAAATTCTAAACTACTGACGTGGGGATTTAAAATCAAATGTTCTAAATCTTTTAGACTCATTACTAGTGACGTTGGCCCGCAGTCATTCTGTACACTGGCAAGATCAGAATTTTTGGTTGGATCAATTTTATAAAATGAGGGGGAGGATTTTAATCTTTTTCTAATTCTGGTTTAATTCATAATGTTCAAGAATTAGCTTTTCTTCTTGAAACATGGAAAGAATTCACTGGCAAATACAGTAATGTGCCAAAGCCCTTCAGGGCGGTAATCCTTTGCCCAGCTATAACAGTGTCTCATAAACCCAAGTCTCTTTCATACCCACTACTGCCCCTTCTCCTTGTGTTTCCTGATGCCCGCTCCCTGTGGTTAGAGCTGCCCGGTGTGCCTTGCTTTTCTAGCTCCTACTGTACCAATGACGAGACTCACTGACCGCGGGTGCATCTCCCACCTTGAATCCTTCTCATTCTCCGCGTTTAGGCGGTTGGCCTCCTGGGCTTTCTCGGCCATCCACCGGGTGACCAGCTCCTGGTTCTCCTCGGAAGTTTTCCGCAGCTTCTCCTCTAGGGCGGTGAAAGTGATCTGCAGGGCGTCGTATTCATCCTTCAGGGTCTGGTTGGCTCTTTCAAGGTCCTGAAGCTTAGTGCGTAGCTCCTGGCACTCGGTCTCCAGGTCAGAGATGGTCTGCAGGTATTCTGCAATTCTGAATTCATGAGGAGAGGAACGAATCCATAAAGCTGTGTGACCCTGGGCCCTACAGTGACCTCAGCCACCAGCGTGGGCACCTCCCCTGGCCGAGCCCAGCCCCAGTGGTTTCGGGACAATCCCACTAGCAGAGGCAACACTTCAGGCAAAGTTCACCAGACCGTGAATGACAAGCTAAGGCACCGTTCAGAGAAGCAGGGTTGGAAGGAAGAGGGAGCTTCTGATGCTGAACTGAGAGTGGTGATGGCAGCTCAGCAGGAGACCAGGGATCGTGCATTTCATCCGCTCTCTCACTCACTGAAACTAAGCAAGCTCCCCACCTTTCATTCTAAGCCTCTGGAGAGCCCTCGCGGCAGACTAGGAGAACAGGCCCAGAGGAAACCCAGGGGAAACCCAGGCTCCCCTCCGGCTCAGAAGTCCTAGACCTGGAGGCTCTGTTTATCTCATCTGGCAGGCTTCTCCCAGATGAAGGATAACCTGCTCATAAGCACACCCCTGTTCTCGTGCCCACCACAGGAGATGCCGCAGGGAGAACTCGGGCTGCCTTGTGTTCGCTTCCCAGAGCCAAGCTTACTTCTCAGAGGGGTATGTCTCAGGGGGGTATGTGTGCGCTGGGATCCCAGAGGCCTGAGGGCACTGTTCTTGCCTTTCACATTCTCAGAGGGTAGGAAAGGACCCCGTGCTATGCGTGCACAGAAACGAAACTGGGGCTGAGTCCAGCGTGGGGGCTGCTGGCCCCACGCACAAGAGGGCAGCAGAACAGGAAGCGTGACCCCGTGCCCGGCCCTGAAGGAGGGCTGGTCTCTACTCACTTGGCTTCGTTCACCTGCATCTCCTTGTCCTTCTGCTGCATTTGGTTATTCAGGTCAATCACCAACTGGGCTAACTGGGGGGTAAAGAACACGTTTATCATTAACAAGAGAGTTTAGGACCTCAGTTGGAAATTAGTAAGAGTGACTTATTTTAAAGAAAAAAAAACCAAAAAACAAAAAACAACATGTGCCTGTGGGGTTGGGCCAGAGCAGGAAGAAGAAACGAGCTGGGTGGAAGAGAGAAGGGCCAACAGGGAGGCTCGTGAGTTCAGTGTGTGCCTCCCCTGTTGCAGGCAGCCTGGGATAGACCCGTGATATTCTAGGTTGACTACCGAGCTCCTGCTGAGCAAGTCTGTCTACCCTTCCACCCCGGCTACCTTTCTGGATTCTTTAGCTGATGAAACCATCAACTCAGCTGAAGATCTTTATAACATCCCATCAGACCACCATCCAGGGTAAACAGAGCCCAGAAGGTGCTTCGTCCTAATGAATTTTTCTGAAATTGCAGGGTTCACACTCCATGATGGTTATCAGTAAAACTTTCAGTCGACCGAGGAGCAGGGTTCTTCTTACGTTTTCTCCACTTGTACCTTTCATGCCACCTGGGAGTTATCTCGAGGGTTGCTGATGGGGGAGTCTAACCTTTCCTGTTGTTTAATTCCCACAGACAGAGCTGGTGATGCTGTATGTAGCCTGAATGGCTGCAAATGCCAGCGGAAGTGCCTGCCCCCCGCTGCCCCCACCCTCACAGAGAGATGGGAAGGGCGATCTTTCTTTACCTCCCCACGTTTCTTGTGCAATTCAGTCAGTTCTTCTTGGTGTTTAATTCTCAGCTGGGCCATTTCTTGCAGCTGACTATCATTCCATGAACCATCGTGTCCGGGACTAAATGCCCCAACCAGGCAGATGAAGAGAACATGCAAAACAGAGGGAAAAAGAAACAATCAGGCCCCAGACCCCATCAACCAGACACTGGAACAGTAACTGTGGAATCTGAAGCCCGTACATGACAACACAGCCAATAAAGCGGTTCAGTTCTCCAGGCCAGTGGAGTCAAAGTCACTACAAACCTGAAGTAGAAAGTGGGACCCGTGAGACACAGGTAAAACCAACCAGTCACAACCCAAACCACCAGCCGAGGCAGGAATAAGAGATGGCTTCTGGAATGAAGTTCAGGTGAACGGGGAGGAGACGATGCAGTCCCCTCGGTCGACAGGTATCTGAGAGCCAGCTCTGAGCCAGGCCTGCTCTGGGAGTGGGCAGAAGGCAGGGACACGAAGCTCTGCCCGCGTGACGCCGCGATCGGCCGAGAGCACAGACCACAGGCGAGAGGATGGGCGGAGGCTGGTGGCCAGCTGTGCTGTGAAGAGAACTGAGCAGCGTAAGTAAAGAGGGGAACAGAACGATAAGGCTCCTGTGCCACCTGGAGTAACCAAGAGCAGCCCGAGAGCTGACGCAAGACTGGAGACGCGACACAGTGAAGAATTAGCTGTGCAGGCCTGGGGACTGGGCAGTGAGCGGAGGGAACAGCAGGTGTCGCAGAGGCCGGGGGCGGGCTTCTCAGGGGTAAGTGTGCCTGCACCCCCAGGGCAGGGGTGCAGGGGGTCAGGGAGGAGCAGGGTGGCCATGCAGAATCTCCCAGAGCCCCCAGGACTGTGGCTTTTCCTCTGCGTGACCAGAAGCCACTGAGGGTGTTGAGCAGAGAAATGACTTACGTTTCAAAGGATCGCTATAGTGGCTGGGTGCAGAGTGGACTGCAGGGGGGCGAGGGCAGAAACAGGGAGATCGGTTAGCAAGTTATTTTACGGTCTGGACTCGGGGAAGTGCAGATCAGGACACGGCGGTGGCGGGGGACATGGTGAGACGTGGTCAGATCTGGGCTAGGTCCACTGCAGAGAGAGATTGCAGGACGCGCCTCTGAACTGGATGTGGGGAACGACAGAAAGACAGGAATCGGGGATGACTTCAAGGCTTTTGGCCTGAGCAGCTGATCCAAGGCAGATGTCACCACCTCAGGAGGAAGGGCTGTGGGAGGAGGTGGGGTTGGGGTGGGCGGCTGGAGAACGAGGTCACCTCGGATGTCCATGGCAGCACACCGAGTGGAAACAGCACATTTATTGGAGCCTGACTTCAAGTAAAGAGGTCCAAGCTGGAGGCTGACATGGAGACGCTGTCAGCAGACAAATGCTTCTGAAGCCATGGACTGAGTTCAGGCCACCTTGAGAGTCGACAGTTTGGGAAAGTCTGCAGGTGTGTGCACACTACCTCAAAATCCACAGTAGGTGACCAGACTCTGGATGGATGATTCAGGAGACTGGTCTTGGCTAGAGCTACAGATGTAAACCATCAAACCACAGTGAGCAGCTGAAACCACCGCCCAGGGGAAAGACGGCTGGCAAACTAGGGTACCACCACCTGAAGGGGGGTGGGGGGACCGTGTCCTCCCAGTGACTAGTAAGAGATAAAGGGGGAAAGGGGAGCAGGGTGATGCTCCCTCCGTCGCTAAAAGCGTTTTTATCACAGGTGCTAAGGCACCCTAATGCTGCATTCTCTGAGGCAACACAGTGCTTCCTCAATCTTGGCCCAAGAGGTCGAAGTCTGGAGACTAGAAAATGGCACATGCCTTATAAGAAACCACCCTAAATGAGGCAATAAAAGCAACAGGCCTGGGTAACTGACTCTGTATGAGAATCAAGAAGACGAGAAATAATTGCTATCAAATTCTCATTTTAATGCAAAGCAAAGCGAAATATGCAAAACATCAAACTAGTCCCTTCTTCCAAGAAGCTGGCATTGTAGAGAAAAGATCCCTGAGACAAAGGCAAGGACCCAGGGGGCTCATTCCTCTGCTCAGAGCCTTTTTACTGCTTTCAATTTTACTCACCTAAACAGTCAAACTTCGTATTAAAGCCCAGTGCTCCACTAGGCAGAGAAAAAGAATCATCCAGACAGCAGGTTTTAAGAGATTCTTGGGCCTCATCCCAGATGGACTCATCAGGTCCAAGAAAAGGGCCGATAACCTGCGTTGATAGTCTGCGGCTCTAACACACTCTTGGGACCTTCCGATGGCTCAGGGTCTCAGCAGCCACCAAGGCAGTGGTTCCTAAATGTTAGACGTCATCAGAATCACCTAAAAGGTTTCTTGAAACAAGACTACTGGGCCCCACCCCAAGAGCTTCTGAAACAGGAGGCCCACCATTCCGCATTTCTAACAAATTTCTGAGGCTGCAGTCCAGGGAGCATACTTAGAAAACGGTTGGAGTCAACTATTTCCCAGGCAAGAGTTTCACTTTAATCTCTTCTGTTAGCAAAGGGATTAAAACACTGAAGAGGGGAGCCAGATTGACGAGAGGAAGCTTTTTAAGCACGGTGTGTTTTAGAATTCACTAGAATGGGGTAGGCAGGGCAGGACTTAGGGACAGCCAGGAACACAGAGAAAGCAACCAATCGGACTCCGTCTTCGGGGACACCCGCACCCTGTCAGCACACGCCTCTCTGGGTTGGTTTCCCCAGCGGCTCAGGTTCTCGAGAACAAGGACTCCAGCTTGTTCATCTTCGTATCCCAGCGTCCAGCCCACACCGCAGTCACAAGGTGTCTCAGTGAACGGGACCCCTGCCACAGTCCAGGAAAGGAAGCACAGGCAAGCAAGGAAGGGGGCGGCACACAAGTGCAAACCAAGGGACAGATACAGCGGGTGCTGTGGGCACGGAATCAACTGGCCCGCTGACTGCAGGGAGAACGGTCGGAACACTGAGGGAAAAAGGAACCAAAGCTGACTTGTGGAAAATACGGATAGGAGCGAGGCAATCAGGAGGAGGCCTGGTTAGGAACACAAGTTTGCAGGAAAGCAAGGACCTCCATTTACATTACTACCCCAGTGTTGTGCTTAATCGCTCAGTCATGTCCAACTCTTCGTGACCCCATGGACTGTGGCCCACCAGGCTCCTCTGTCCATGCGATTTCCCAGACAAGAATACTGGAGTGGGTAGCCTATCTCTTCTCCAGGGGAATGTCCTGACCCAGGAATCGAACCGGGGTCTCCTGCATTGCAGGCAGATTCTTTACCAGCTGAGCTATCCAGGAAGCCCAACCACCCCAGTGATACTCAGTTAAAAGAATGTTGTATATTTATTTATAGCACCTTTTCAAGCAAATGAGTTTGGGTGATAAAGGATGCAGGACTACAGTCACCAAGTGTCTTGTTGTTCAGTCGCTCAGTAGTGTCGGACTCTTTTTAATCCCATGGACTGCAGCACACCAGGCTTCCCTATGGTTCACTATCTCCCGGAGCATGTTCAAACTCATGTTCATTGAGTCACTGATGCCACCCAACCATCTCATCCTCTGCCACTCCTCCTGCCTTCAATTTTCCCCAGCATCAGGGTCTTTTCCAATGAGTCGGTTCTTTGCATCAAGTATTGGAGCCTTAATATTCACTTGAAGGACTGACGCTGAAGCTCCATTACCTTGGCCACCAAGAGTCTAACCAAATAGAAATAAAATGTTTCAGCATTTCAGTTGACTGAATTTAGACGAAAAAAAGGTCACGTGGCTTCTCTACACCTAAGCTGACCAGAACACAGCAACTACTATTTTAAATACTGAGAAGGCCTCCCAGGGCCACAGCTTAGGCATGATCTCCTGAATTGTTTTTAGGCAGAAACGGAGCCGAGGATGGGCCATCTGTCCCTCTCTCCACTCCATTCTGTCTGGAGACCATCTCGCCAGATAAGGAAACATGGATGGCAGGTACTGAGCAGATACGGCAACCGGAATAAATGAAATAAGCTACACCAAGCATTTCTGTTTTTCTTCTAACACCCCAAGTTACCATCAACTTTGCTTTTACAATGGGTAAAATGTAACTGACGTACCAAAAAATATGTAGATTTTAAAGCAAGAATGGGTATGGTTACCATGTAAGTTGTATGCATGCATAGTCATATCTGACCCTTTGCAACCCTCTGGACTGTAGCCTGACAAGCTACTCTGTGCGTGGCATTGTTTAGGCAAGAAGTGGGTGCCATTTCTTCCTAGAGGGGATCTTCCCAACCCAGGGGCTGAACCTGCATCTCCTACACTGCAGTTGGATTCTTCACCCACGGAGCTACCGAGCAAACATGGTAAGCAAATGGAAAAGGAGGACAGTAAGACTCTAGAATGATTCCATTTAAGCTACTTAGGACCCTCGGAAAGAGACAGTGAATGACCCAAGTAAACATACCAAACTCCCTAACATGAACATACACTCACACATTTAATGAAGCAGTACTTACCCTTCCTATTAAAAATGCAGATTTCCTCCTAGTCTTTCTTGAAAAAAAAAAAAAAAAAAGCTTTTTGCAACTCACTAGTGAGACTGCATTCTAAAATATGCTGTAACACACTGAACTAAATAAGATTAAACAGGCCCGTACCGCTTATGTTTACAGGCCTTTCAATGCTATACCAGCGAGATCTATGTACATCTGTTCAAGAGTAGTTATACCTTATTGTTTAGAAAAAGTGAGGCTTCGTAGGCTAGAGAAGCTGGCCTTGCTGCTCGTCTGAAGCAGTTTCTCAAGCTCACATCGTACTGATGATGAGCCTTCTAGGTGGGGAAGTACCTACATGCCTTCAAAAAATCAAAAAAAGATTTTGGCTATGTGGCTTTAGAAGCTTTGATTTGAAAGGAACTAACAAAAACTAAAAACTGAAAGTTGCTCAGTTGTGTCTGACTCTTTGCAACTGCATGGACTATACAGTCCATGGAATTCTCCAGGCCAGGATACTAGAGTGGGTAGCCCTTCCCTTCTCCAGGGAATCTTTCCAACCCAGTGATCGAACCCAGGTCCCCTGCGTTGTAAGCGTATTCTTTACCAGCTGAGCTACAAGGGAGGCCGAAACAAAACTGGAGCACAAACACAGTACTTGGTTTGCTTTGAAATTAGAGAAGTGACAACTGAACTGAGACAAATTTCAATTAAAAGGGGGACATAAATAACAGAGGATAGTTTCCAAATACCTTATCTCATGCCTGTTTGGTACGTCATGCTTTTCGGCTTGTAGCTTATGGGCCAGCACCGAATGAAGATCTGACTTTTCCAGCAACTTGTTATCTATCAAAGAAAAAAAAAGTTAATATAACCTATGTACACTTAATTACTACTTAATGTCTTATAAAGATCTGGACCAAAAAAAAAATAATCAGATGACGGGGCTGGTTTCACTTTTATGAGGTGCCAAAGTACTGGGTATCCTGCACTTTGTCACCAACTGTAGCAGTCGCCCAAACTCCAGAAACACACACTCCTTAGATGCTTGCTGGCCTAAGCACAGGCGGCCACACAAAGGAATCTGAAAACTCCCTCCAAACATCCCCCTCTCTATTCTTTCTACTCCCACAGCTTCCTACCTGGGGAAGAAGAAACAAACAACACACCAAAACACAACGGGAAAATGACGTGCTCTGCACCACTAATGACAAGAAGAAACTCTCCCTTAAATCAGATCAAGGCACCAGGGACACAGATACAAACCAGAGCCCCTGACCACGAGGAGCTAAACACACATGGGGGAGGGGTGGAGGCCAAGCACGATAATGAAGAGAAAAAGTGAGTGTTTACTCATGTTCTCAGATGGTTTCACAGGTGAAGAACACAGACAGTCCAGGCAGAAGGTCCAGAGCTGCCTAGTAGGTGGCTAGAAGTAAAAGTCACTCCAACACATGAGAGGGCAGGATGAGAACATTCAGACCTCTTCTTACTGGCAACAGTGAAACAACAGATTTTAAAGCAAGCAGTAACTGGAAGGACTGATGCTGAAGCTCCAATCCTTTGGCCACCTCACGCGAAGAGCAGACTAATTGGAAAAGACCCTGATGCTGGCAAAGATTGAAGGCAAAAGGAGAAGGGAGCGGCAGAGGATGGGCTGGTTGGATGGCGTCACCGACTCAATGAACATGAACTTGAAAAAACTCCAGAAGATAGTGAAGGACAGGGAAGTCTGGTGTGCTGTAGTCCGTGGGTTGCAAAGAGTTGGACATGACTTAGAGACTCAACAGTTGACATTAACAGATAGTAATCAGTAAGAAGTCAAAGGTTATCCTGAGGTTCCTTGCTTGACCAACTAGGTGCGAGATCCTAACATGCTGAAGAATACAGGAGCAGAGAGTTCAAAAAAGGGAGTTCTCGAACCATAATAAACGTGACAGGGAGCACAATAAAGGAAGTCAAAAGTCAAGTCAGGGCTAGAAATGACATACATGCAGGGGGCCAGTGAGATCAGAAGTGGGAGGGGTGCACCAAGCAGAACCAGAAAGTGACCCTGGGAAACTTACAGAAAACCCACATCTGATGTGGGCTTTCACTAACCCCACACGTCTGAGATGACAGCTGCTTCATGACAAAAACGCCATAGGGTTTATGCTAGTGACCATTCCTGTTAGAAGGGCTTGTCTTTCCTCTTAAAAGAGTTGAGCCCCACTTTTTTGATCTCTGAAGATGGAGCGCCTGGGCAGAAACAGAAACACTGTATTCATCTATATTAATTTAATAAACTAGCTCAGAAGAGGGAAGGGATTCCAACCTTGAATGTTCACCCATGTCAAAGGGCCCTGAGAAAGATCTTCAAAAATGTTATAGATGGATGCCTGGTGATACTGGGTCTTTCAAAGGACAGGAGGTATTCAAGAGGGATCCTTCCCAAAAGCTCCTCTCACTCAAGAGAAGGATGGAGAGGGAAGGGAGCCACCTACGGTCCCCATGGCCTCTTCTCATCTCCCTCTTCAGGCCCAGAGGCAGGACTGACAGCAAACTCTATCCACCTCTTTGAGAAGCGGGGCAATGAAGAATGGGACCGTTTCATAGTCAAAGCAGAGGTGATCTCCCAAACGTCAACCCCTGCCTAAACTGGAGATCTGCACAGGTCACGGTAGCCGCGTCCAATTGCTCCTCACCCTGGTCTCCTCTCCAACCGCTCCATGACCCGGGGCTTGTACTCCTCACTAGGCTGTTTTAAGACATGTTCCCTCTTAAGACAAGACTGACCTGTCTTTCTGACTAGCCTTTGACATCCTCCACCCCCCTTCAAGACGTCCATTTTCAAAGTGCAGAAAAACATTCAGTTGTGTCAATGCGATGACAAGCAAGCACCTTCCATTTATAGACAATTACATAGACAGCTTTCAAAGCACTTATATGCCCAGCACTGTATTTATGAAGCAGGCAAGGCAAGCTTCACCCCGATTTTATAGATGCAGGTCAGTGAGGCTGGTAAGGGGGCTGTGGTCAGACCGCCAACCCGGTGTGACTTTTAGTGTGTATCAGCTTTTAAAGAATAAGCATGTGATGAAATACCTGATGACTCGAATTTATGTAACCCGTGAGGAGTCACGTTTGAATAAGTTTCCTGTGCTTCTGGCTTTCTGAAATAGCACCGGGCTGCCAGTCTCTTAAGAATGTAAGGAATTAGTGCAACAGTGGCACACCCATCATCTCCCTTTTCTTCCATTTTAGTTAAGAGGATGAGCTCAGCTAGGACCATTTCTTGGGGAACCCAGTGAGAAAAGCAAAAAATGCAAAAGTTCAGTTCAGTTCAGTTCAGTCGCTCAGTGGTGTCCGACTCTCTGCGACCCCATGAATCACAGCACGCCAGGCCTCCCTGTCCATCACCAACTCCCGGAGTTCACTCAAACTCATGTCCACAGAGTCGGTGATGCCATCCAGCCATCTCATTCTCGGTCATCCCCTTCTCCTCCCGCCCCCAACCCTTCCCAGCATCAGAGTCTTTTCCAGTGAGTCAACTCGTCGCATGAGGTGGCCAAAGTATTGCAGTTTCAGCTTTAGCATCAGTCCTTCCAATGAACACCCAGGATCGATCTCCCTTAGAATGGACTGGTTGGATCTCCTTATAGTCCAAGGGACTCTCAAGAGTCTTCTCCAACACCACAGTTCAAAAGCATCAATTCTTCGGCGATCAGCTTTCTTCACAGTCCAACTCTCACATCCATACATGACCATGGGTATATAGCCTTGACTAGACGGACCTTTGTTGGCAAAGTAATGTCTCTGCTTTTTAAAACATTATCAAGGTTGATCATAACTTTCCTTCCAAGGAGTAAGCGTCTTTTAATTTCATGGCTGCAATAAGCATCTGCAGTGATTTTGGAGCCCAAAAAAATAAAGTCTGACACTGTTTCCACTGTTTTTCCATCTATTTCCCATGAAGTGATGGGACCAGATGCCATGATCTTTGTTTTCTGAATGTTGAGCTTCAAGCCAACCTTTTCACTCTCCTCTTTCACTTTCATCAAGAGGCTTTTGAGTTCCTCTTCACTTTCTGCCATAAGGGTAGTGAAAAAAGTTAGAAGCCATCAAGTCTGGGTCCTAATCCAGACCCTATCCACTCTGCCGTGCTACCCGGAGAAATTACCTAACCTTTCTTGGTCTCAGATTCCTCAGCGGTATAAAGGGCAACAGGACCTGTTTCAGGGAATTTTCAGAAAGAAAGTGAAACAATACATGCCAAATACTGCAGCACTCAAGCCTGTCTATACATTAGAATTACCTGGGGAGCACCAAGAAATACTGACCCGTGTCCCACCCCATTCCTGTGGTTTAGTTGGTCTGGGGTATGGCCTGGATTATCCCCATCTAATTTTAACGTGCAGGTATGTGTAGGTACCACAAATTTAGCATGATCAGAATTCAATGGATATTAACTAACTGAATCTCATCATCAACAGAATTTGAGACCTAAAGGCATACTTCAAGGGGCAGACCTGGAACAAGAGTGCCCATTTCTTCCCCCAAATGTGTCATCAGTTAGGGTAAAATGGGGGGCGAGGTAAGGAAATGCTCATTAGACGGTATCTAAGGGCACAAAGGGAGAAGGCAATGGCAAGCCACTCCAGTCCTCTTGCCTAGAAAATCCCATGGATGGAGGAGCCTGGTAGGCTGCAGTCTGTGGGGTCGCTAAGGGTCAGACGCGACTGACTGACCTCACTTTCACTTTTCACTTTCACACATTGGAGAAGGAAATGGCAACCCACTCCAGTGTTCTTGCCTGGAGAATCCCAGAGACGGGGAGCCTGGTGGGCTTCCGTCTATGGGGTCACACAGAGTCGGACACGACTGAAGTGACTTAGCAGCAGCAGCAAGGGCACAAATCCAACCAGTCCATCCTAAAGGAAATCAGTCCTGTATATTCATTGGAAGGACTGAAGCTGAAACTGAAACTCCAACACTTGGCCACCTGATGTGAAGAACTGACTCACTGGAAAAGACCCTGATGCTGGGAAAGACTGAAGGCAGGAGGAGAAGGGGACGACAGAGGATGAGAAGGTTGGATGGCATCGCCGACTCAATGGACATGACTTTGAGCAAGCTCCGGGAGATGGTGCTGGACAGGGAAGCCTGACCTGCTGCAGTCCATGGGGTCAGAGTTGGACATGACTGAGCCACTGAACTGAACTGAAGGGCACAAACATCTTTGTACTCAAATTGCTGCGGCGGCGGTGGGTGTGGGCCATCTTTTCCATATCCAAGTTTTCAGTAACAGTAAAGCCTACTATGTCCCGACTAAAAAGGGAGTTAAGACTCAAGATATGTCACAAAGAACACCAAGGCGGAGTGTAAGGACAGGTCTTGAGAAATAAAAGGCAAACCTTTCGTGATGCTCAGAGCACCACGCTAATGCCGAGAGTTAATGCTTCAAGTCAGTGCCCGTTTCAGTAACACGATGCCCGAAATAGCCCGTTTCTGGAAGCTGCCTATTTAATTACACAAGCATTGTGTGCGGAGCAGCTGGGATTTACACACACAAACGTGCACGGCGCCTGCCCATGGAGAAAATCCAAGGCTTGCAGGGAAACCCTCCACATTCACACCCAAGGATAAACGGAAAAGAGGAAAAGATACAAAAACGCATGGGGCTGCGCCAGGCGCTGGGAACCCGGGGCGGCAGCGAGGCGCGAGAGAGGCGCCGGGGCTCGGCCTGGGGTTCCCGCCGGCGGCCCCGCGTGCCTCGGCGGGGTTCGCCCGCCTGCCCCCGGGGCCCGCCCGCCCTCCGGGCCCGCCCGCCGCTCACACTGCAGGATGATCTCCTCGAACGCCTGCCTCTGCAGCCGGTCCCGGCGCCTCAGCTCCTCGGAGATGTGCCGCTTCCAACGCGGGAAGACGGCGGCGCGGAGGCCCGACGACATGTCGCGTGCTGCCCCGGCGCCTCAGCGCCGCCGATCCGAGCGCAGACTGGCGGCCGCGGCCCGCACCATGAGGGAACCAGCGGGCGCGGGAAGGCCAGCGGCCCCTGCGATCAGCTCCACGCAGAGGCGGCCCCCGAAGCCATCCAGGACGGACTTCCGGCTCCTGACGGAAATGACTTTGAACCCAGCCGGAAAGCCCGCCTTCTCATCCGACGTCTTGCGCCACGCGCACGCCGGCGTCCGGCTCAGACTTGCGGCGCTGGCTGATGACATCATCCCGATACCGGAAGTGCCTGTGGCAGAGATGTGGCCGCTGGGAGGCGTGTGGGCTACGTTGGAGGTTTGGTCCGGGGGTTGGGGAAGGAAACGGTGAAAGGGTGGCTTCCGCCCACCTGCTGTCCCCTTTGCTTGCTTTTCCGCGTTTTATACTTTCTTTCCTAGTCTACCTCTGTTTTCTTCAGCTCAGTTTACTGAGCAGAAGTAAACTCCCCACATGGTAACTGTGTGATCAAGGATAAGCGCCAACCTTCCTAAGCCTCAGCTTCCTAGTCTGTAAAATTGCGCGCGCTCTAAATCGCTTCAGTTGTGCGACCCCATGGACTGTGGCCCGCCAGGCTCCTCTGTCCATGGGATTCTTCAGGCAAGATTACTGGAGTGGGTTGCCGTTTCCTCCTCCAGGGCATCTTCCCAACCCAGGGATCAAACCTGCGTCTCTTACATCTGCTGCATTGGCAGGCGGGTTTTTTACCACTAGCGCCACGTGGGAAGCCCAGGTGAAATGGGGATGGCCCCTAAATGGGGAAGGAACGATACCTACCTCACAGGATTGCCGTGAGGGTTAAAAGTAATACCTATATAATGCAGTTCACACTGTGCCTGTGCATGATAAGCTTGACTTTACCTAAATACTCCGTTTCTTTCTAAGTCTTAATCAAAGTTTGGTTGCTTTAGCAAGAGCATCGCATTAGTCTTGAAAAAGACTTCTTTTTTTTTTTTTTGCAGTGAAGAAATGGATTGCAAAGAACAGGTAAAGAAAATGAATAATTGTTAGAAGCCTAGAAATTGTCTACTACCTAAAAGTAAATGGGTCGTTAGAAGGTATTTTAAGGGTGGGGATACAAACAGGATTTTGAAGGAAAAAAAAAAAAGTTTGCCAGTAGACAAAAATGGGAGATGGAAGTCTTGGGAGAATATGGCATGTGTCAACTAAGTAGAATGGAAAACCTAGTCTGTAGTAGAATCACCTGAGCGCCATCTGCCTTTAACAACTCAGTGAATTTATTGCCTGGAACTGGAACTGGACGAAGTAGGAGGCAGAGGAGAGGAAAGGAATGTCAGAAACTGCCTTCTCTTTCTCTGTCTAAAGTTCAGAGGAAGGTCCTTCACAAGCAGATAAGAAAGCCTTTGATCTCCTGCGGTGCTCAGGAGTAGGGCAGTTAAGCTTCTAGAGCCACAAAGATATTTTGCTGGCAGCCAGTACTGAGTGATCTGGATGTGTGGGAAAAACCCATGGGGATCAGAAATAGCAGGGACTTCCTAACACTGAAGCAAATGAAGAAGCAGGTTCTGAAAGTCACCAAAAATGCCTCTACGTGTAATAGTGGTACCAATCTGCCTAGCCTCAGCTCTAGACAGCTGAGTATGCTGAGTTCCACCACCCCACCCCCAACACACGAGATTGTGATTAAAACATGTTAACGAATTTGCAGGAACAGCAATTCCCCTTACAGGAATGTATCCAACAGATACTTGGACAAATGACCACAAAGAGGAAGCCATCAGCATCGTTAATAAGAACGGAAAGTTGGGGGGAAAAAAACCTGTATTTCCACCAGAAAGAAAGTAAAGTTGCTCGGTTGTGTCCAACTCTGCGACCCCATGGACTGTAGCCTACCACACTCCTCTGTCCATGGGATTTTCCAGGCAGGAGTACTGGAGTGGGTTGCCATTTCCTTCTCCAGGGAATCTTCCCAACCCAGGGATCGAACCCAGGTCTCCCGCCTTGTAGGCAGACGCTTTACCACCTGAGCCACCAGGGAGGTCCTAACTTCCACCAATGAGAGTAAAATTACTGTATATTTATTATTCAAAAAAGTTTATAATAAAAGCATTAGTAAGTTCCCTACATATAAACCGTCACGTTTCGAACAAAGATGCAAATGTGTGACCCGTCAACATCAGGCGGGAGTGACATTGCAGCTTGCCCTCCATCTCCTGTTGCTGGTGATCCTCAGCTCTACCATCTTCCCCCTCCAGTCAGTAACTCTTCGTGCCTGGTCACTCGATGCCAGCCCCTGTATGCCAGCTGTTGTACTGTACTACCGGACTTTTTATGTCACTGTAAGATTAAAAATATTTTCTTTATTTTTGTGTTTGTTTTTTAAGTACTATTTGTGTGAAATGTATTATAAGGCTATTACGGTACGGTACTATATAGCTGATAGTGTTATTACAACTTTGTTGGACTTAGGACCAAATTGGACTCACGAACCCACTCTTGGAATGGAACTCGTTTGTGCATAGGGGACTTACGGTATATGATATAAATCTAATTGATGTAAATGTCCCTGGATCCTCATAGGCAACGTTCGTTGAATGAATAGAGAATCTAATGTTTCAGTTAAGGTTATAAAGCTCTGCAGGTCTGCCTTCTCGCTGACCAGCCAGCTGTGTCTAGTGCGCACTGCAGCCTCAGTGGCAGCGCCTCCTCTCTTCTGCTCCCTCTCGCTGCATCAATGGATTTACTGTGCCTCTGTTGGGCAAACTCTTCCCTTCTGACTTCTCTGAGTTGATTCCTATGAGGTAATTCTCTGCTCAGTAGTCTCTTCCTCACAACCTTCAAATAACAGACCTTCACGTCTAGGTCAGATCTCCCCATGACACGTGTGCCTCTCCATTCTAGCACTTAACACAATTGCACCTTCACATGTATTATCATTCATTACTTGGTTAAGGCGTGTCTTCCCACCCCCACCAGACTGTAACCTCCATGGCAAGAGCTGCATCTGTCTTTCTTCATCACTTTATCTCCAGTAAGAGTGTGAAGCCTTTCTTTTTTTTTCCCCACCTTGGCCTTGTGGTGTGGCTTGTGGCATCTTAACTTGGGGGAGTTGATCAAACTGGGATCAAACTGGGACCCTTGGCAGTGAAAACACAGAGTCCTAACCATTGGCCTGCCAGGGAATTCCCTTGAAGCCTTTCATAGACTAAGTGCTCAGTAAATGTTGTTTAAACAATGAGTGGAATATAAAAAAAATATTTGGGCAGTAGCATTGCCGGTGTTGTTTTGTTGTATGTACTTTCTATATTTTATATGCATTTCCTAATTGTTGTGCATTACACGTGTACACAGGGGCTGCAGAGGATGAGATGGTTGGATGGCATCACTGACTCAATGGACATGAGCTTGAGTAAACTCTGGGAGATAGTGAAGGACAGGGAGGCCTGTCCTTTGCATGGGGTTGCAAAGAGTTGGACATGACTTATTGACTGAACAACATACGTGTACTAAATACACAAGAAAAAGTTATAGAAACAAACATTGTGGTTGTTCAGTCACCAAGGCATGTCCATTTCTTTGTGACCCCAGGGACAACAGCATGCCAGGCTTCCCTGTCCTTCACTATCTCCTGGAGTTGACTCAAGCTCATGTTCGTTGAGTCAGTGATGCCATCCAACTATCTCATCTTCTGTCACCCGTATCTCCTGTTGCCCTCAATCTTTCCTAGCATCAGAGTCCTTCCTAGCATCAGAAGTAAACATAGATTTATTGATAAAATCATTTCTTCAGCTCTGTGGGAGATAATAAGCAGGAACCTTTCTACAATATTATGGGCCTTGCACTCTTCTGAAAATTTCATGTATTGTAATTCTTTTAACCCTCTCAACAATCATGCTCAGTAAGGTTGTTATTGACTACTGTTAGCATCTTTAGCCTCATTTACATATGAAGAATCTGAGGCATGCAGGAGTTGAGTCACTGGTCTGGGCACACCTGGGTTCCAATGCAGGCAGTTTGACCTTAGCCTCTGTGCCCGAACTACTGCACTCCATTGTGCAATCTCTGAGTCAGCTGACATTGCAGTTTGGCTCCAGAATACTTAAAACCAAGAATAATTGAAATGATTTGAAATCAGTGCCCAAAAGGTAGGGTATCCTGGCAAGGAGCAGGTGTGTTCCCAGGGCCCTGAGGGGAATGGCTGGAGGGGGTGTGAGTAATAGGAAGGCAGGGGAAGTGGCTTGTCTGAATATTCCAGAAACAAATTATGGATCTTAAGTATGGTTTGTGTTGTTGTTCTGGTAAATAGTGTCTAAAGAATTCAGCATGCTTTTTTGGAGAGCAGTATCTATGAAATGGATTCTGATGGTCTGGAATGGATGTACTATAAATGTGAAATTATGCTTTGGTTCTGAGGAATTCAAGTCCAGCCTTCCAAGGATGGGCATATTGACTCCAGTCCTTTCCCTTTTGGTCCTCTTAAACTTTCAGTCAACAAGTGGTCAAACAGTCGGGTCCTAGTGTGGGTCAGGCATAGGGTTAGCTCTGCCTGGAAACAAAAACGGTCCAGGCTTGGATCCTGACCTCAAGGAGCTCACTGTGCAAGAAAGAGAATGTGAATGTGATTATTTATAAATATAAGGACTTACAAAGTGAAAAGAGCCAGCCGGAAGGCAGTGCCCAGGGGTTTTGATTCTATTCTGTTCTTTTTTTCTCTTATTCTTTTTTAAAAATATAATTTCCTGGTTTAAAAAAATATGGCTCTTGATCTTTATTCTCTATTTCCACTCCTTTTTAGCTCTTTTCAAAAGTAGATCACTTAAAGTGAAAGTAAGCCAAGTAATGGAGAAGGAAATGGCATCCCACTCCAGGATTCCTGCCTGGAGAATCCCATGGACAGAGAGCCTGGCAGCTTACTGTCCATGGGATCACAAAGAGTCGGACACGGCTGAAGCAACTTAGCACGCTGGCACACAGGATGAGTTAACCACGTTCCTATGTTAACTGTTTATGGTAGCCTGGTAAACCTAGTGATTGCTGGAATGAACCAAGGATAGTCAAGAATCCAACTGACATGGGTTTTCAGACTTGCTGATGATTCCTCCAAATGTCGCTTTTTGGATGATGATAATGTTCCCTTTCAGGCATGTGTCGCTCAACATTTTTACCCCTTGGCTTTTCCTCATTTCCCTTTTCTTAGTGTTATTGCGTTTGCATACATACAAGTAAATACTACAGGACATTTTCATTATAAAGACTCTCTGTGCCCATGGACTAAACCCCATGCCGTTCTCCTCATCCCCTCCATATATATATTGACATGTAGATTTCATTTTTAAAAATGACTATCTGACATGGGTGTTATCTGACATGGAGTATTGTTATACCCCAATGCAAGCATGATAGTAAAGTTTAACTTTTTAAGAGAAAGTCCTTGTTATCCCTTCTATAAATTAACAGCCAAGTGTCTGGAATGGTGGCTGGAGGATTCAGGATGGCACATCTAACCAGCTGGGACAATGGCTAGAGAGGGTGTGTGTCCCTGGGAATCTTCCTCCTTGGTTTGCCTCTTTACTCTTTGAAGACATGATGAAGTTTCTCCCAGACACTACTGCCGTCTCCCACTGGATTGAACCTGGGTCTCCAGTGTTGCAGGCAGATTCTATACCATCTGAGCCACCTGGGAAGCCTGATATAAATAATACCAACTTGAGCATTGTTTGGCAAATTAGGTAAATAATACCTAATTGAGTGATATTTCATGCCAGGCACTTTGCTGTGCGTGGATTAGTTTATTTGATTCTCACAACACTACCATGTAGGTACTGTCAGAATTTCCTCTTACGGGTGAGGGAATTGACACACAGAGGTCAAGTAGCTTGTCTGATGTCACATCGTAAGAGGCAGAGCTTGGATTCAGTGGAGGAAGCTCTCTGCCAGAACCCAGCCGTGTAACGATACGTGTCTGTGCTCTGTGTCAGGGCGTCAGGGTTCCGGCTGGGTTTTTTCAGGATGAGATAGAGAATCAGTGAGAATGCTTTAGATCACAGGCAACAGACATGCATTCACACTCCCGTAAGGGAAAGTGTGGGTGTAGCATCAGGCTGGCAGGAGGATGTGGCTGGACTGGAACCCGGATGCAGATTCTGCCTCTTTGCCTCTGTCTTCCTCTGTCAATTGCTGCATCCTTCATCTTGTGGTCCAGCTCTTTTTGTTTCCCTGGTGGTGGGGTAATGGCTCCTCCAGCATCTCCACAGTACAAGCAAGCAGTAGACCAAGTTGGCATCTCCAAGTCCCAGATCTAAATTCCTGGGGGGGGAGGCTGCTGGACTTGCGGGTGCCTGTGTCCAACAATCCATGCGGCAAAGAGGTAGGGTCAGTCTTCCCTCTGGATGGCGGGGAAGGGATGTTTCCCAGGAGCAGGGAAGCATAAGACACACCTGTTCAGACTGCCCAGCTCCACACCCTCATCCTTTCATTAACAACCCACCCTCCTGACCATGGGCATCCCAGGGGGCTCAGTGATGCAAGAATCCATCTGCCAATGCAGGAGATGCAGTTTCGATGCCTGGGTCGGGAAGATGCTCTGAAGGAAGAAATGGCAACCCACTCCAGTATTCTTGCCTGTGTTAGGTAGGTAGAATAGGAAAAAGGAGTCCAGAATGGTGGTGGCTAAAAGACAAGGAAGGGAAAAGCCCATGAAAATAGAACAAAGGAAGGTCCGAGGACTGGAGTGAGGACCGCAGGTAGAACAAACAGCACTCCTGGCTGGCCCAGTTTACATAGGGCAGGCCCAGGGGGAGAAAAAACATATAAAAAGAGGAGCCGAAGGGCTGGGGCTTGCTCTTGCTCGCTCGCTCTCTCCTTTGCTCTCTCTCTTCTCTTCGCATCTTTTGGGTTGGCATGCCCTCACGCCTCGAGGGTGTATTTTCCTTTATTTTCTAAATAAAAGTGAGCTGTAACATGGAGCTGTAACACTGATCTGTCCCAGAGCTGTGATATGGTCTGTCCAAGGGCTTTAGCGTTATTCTGTCGCTTCAAATTTTTGTTGTGACAAGACAGAACCGAGGAAATTACATACTCCCACAACACCTGGAAAATCCCATGGACAGAGAAGCCTGGAGGGCTACAGTCCATGGGGCCACAAAGAGTCAGACACGACCGAGCATGCACGCAGGCTCCTGGCTATAGTCCTGTTTTCCCCCTGACCTTTCATGCAACAAACTGGCCCCAGGGGTAAGCACAGGAACTCTTGCTTGTCACTGTCCTCCACAGGAAGTTTTAAGCTGGATCTGGGAGAGAGCCCTTTTTCTCCTTTGGTTAGGAAATGAGGCTATGCTTGGGGACCTGCTAGCGGCCATGTCCCCTCCCAGATCTCATGGAAAGGTTAGCCTGAAAAAAATGGAGCAAGCGCATGGGGAGAAGAGGAGACGAGAAACCAAGAACCTGATGGCACTAGGGTCCTGGGTTCCACCATTCCTGAGGGCAGCCCAGCCCCATCTTCCCAGTCTGGCTACCCGCGCTGGCACGTCCCTGTGTTTCACTGAGGCTTCTTTACTCTGGGCTTTAATCTTCTCTCGCCACCCAAGAATCCTGATTAATACAGCAGGCGAGCTCAAGCCTGTCCCTTCTCCAGCGGATCTTCCCGACCCAGGAATCAAACTGGGGTCTCCTGCAAGGCAGGTGGATTCTTTACCCCCTGAGCTGTCAGGGAAGCCTCAAGAAAACACTGGGACTGGGAAAACAGAACAGTGGTGCCCTCACAGGTGGGTTTTCCACTTTAAAATCTTGACGAAAGCAGGAAGGTCCACCCACTCTTCTCATCATGACTGTTTGGTACTCACCATCAACCCATTTCCACATTTCTTGGGACAAGTTTCTGGATCTGAGGTCTCATGAACTTCTGAGTGAAACTCTGTTCTGAATAGTACTGTCTGCTGGAAAGAGAAACTTTCAGTAACCTCAGAGTATTCCGGGTCAGCCTGGAGATACTAGCAAACACTCTTGCCATATGTTAGAACTGTGTTGCCATTCTCCTCTCAACAGAAAGTGAAGGCACACCATTTCCATGACTCAGGATATTCATAGCTCTGCAGAGTGTCTAGGCACCATTGTGTCCTCACGTGGTAGAGCGGCATAGAAAGCACCCAGCCTCGGAATCAGTGTTTGATTAAACAACAAGCTAAATAAATATTGCCTATCAGGAGGTTCTTTGTCAAGGTAACAAGTTGACGTTTTGTCTGTTGAACCCTCTACAAATCCGGATGCCCAGACGCTTCACCTTCTGGGGCATGCATGAGTGTGCTCAGTCGCTTCAGTCATGTCTAACTCTTTGCAACCCTGTTTTGTAGCCCGCCAGGCACCTCTGCATGGGATGCTCCAGGCAAGAATGCTGGAGTGGGTTGCCATGCCCTCCTCCAGGGGATCTTCCTCACCCAGGGATGGAACCGGCATCTTTGGCATCTCCTGCACTGGCTGGTGTGTTCCTTACCACTCGTGCCACCTGGGAAGTCCTACGTTTGTCAGCTGTTCTCTGATGCATCCCAGTTAGGGATGTGCGTGTATGTGTGTGTGTGTGTGTTTGTATGCATGTTTGTTTCCAACAAAATTAGTTCCTTTTGTTTAAAAAAATTACAAATAAGTGTGCAAAATTGAATTTCATGATTAAATACACATAAAGTAAAATGAATACTTCACACTGAAACCCATAGACAATGTTAATTGGTTACATGACAGTAAAACAACTGGCGAAACTGAGGACTTGGTGCTGCAGATACTAATGTTTGTAACCTGAAATAAAAACATAAAATTAAGTTTAAAGGGAGTTTAAGAAAATTAAATATATGCCTCAAGAAATACTAACAATATAGAACCGATAGCCTATTTTAGTTACCAAATGTTAAAAAAAAATATGTTCCTCTCATTCCCAGAATGTCAGTGTGTAGCTATTTTTAAAAACCAGCAGAGAAGACGAGGAGAAAGGGAAGTGGAGCTGGCCAGCCAGGGAGGCAAGGGTGAATGGGCTTTCTGCTCTGGTTGGGAAGGCAGATGATAGGGTTGTATCTAGAAGACAATCAGATCTTGGATTCCTGCTAGTGGCTCTCTGGTGCCTTATTAAACTATAAGCTTATTGGGACTTCCCTGGTGGTCCAGTGGTTAGGAATCCAATGGTTAGGACCCCTGCAGGGGGCACAGGTTTGATCCCTGGTCAGAGAACTAAGATCCCGTGTGTCAGGCATCATGGCCAAAATGAAAAAAAAAAAAAAAACTTAAGACCTTAAGATCATCTTTGTCTTCTCAGGTCTTGACTTCTGTTTACGGAAACCTGTACCTACCCCACACCCATTACCGAAACTTTAAACATTTCCTGCTTCAGAAGGTGTGAGGAGTGGACAGGAGAAAAAGAAAAACCACTCATCATCTCACTCAAGCAAGAACTTAAGTAAGATGTGGTAAGTCTGAGTGTGGGTGGACTAATTTGCTAGGGGAATTAGAATGACAAGCACACTGAATGTCAGCAGTGCTCACCCCTTGTGGAAGTTAGGAGGATTTCAGCTGCAAAGGGAAATCTTTAACTTGTAATTTAAACCGGGGGTTAGCAAAATACAGCCAGTAGCTCAAATCCAGTCCATTTGCTTTTGTGTGGCCTTCAGACTAAGGAGAGTTTTTGCATTGTTAAAATAAAGAAGGGCCTGAGTATTGGCCTTGAGCTTAAGTCCTCAGATCTCCTACTGGGCAGTCAAATTGACTGACAGCCCTTGATGCTTTTCTCTGACTCCACCATAGGCAATAAGCCTTCCCTGGGCTTCCCTCCCTTGGGCTTCCCTGATGGCTCAGACGGTAAAGAATCTGCCTGCAATACAGGAGACAGGGTTTGATCCCTAGGTCAGGAAGATCCCCTGGAGAAGGAAATGGCAACCCACTCCAGTATTCTTGCCTAGAGAATTCCATGGGCAGAGGAGCCTGGCAGGTTATAGTCCATGGGGTTGCAAAGAATCGGACATGACTGAGCAACTAACATACATACATACGCTTCTGATGGAAGCTCAACCAAGACAGAGCATGCCGGGAAACCAAGGAGGTGGGGCCTTTGGGAGGTGATTAGGTCAGGAGGGTGGAGCCCCACTGAATGGGATTAGTGCCCTGCGTGAGATTAGTGCCCCCATAGAAAGAGACCGTCTGACAGATGACCTCTTTCTTTGGGGTGGTTTGCAAACCTGGAAGAGAGCTCTCATTCGATATAAAAACTTCTGGCACCTAGATCTTGGACTTCCTGATCTCCAGACTGTGAAAAATAAATATCTTTATTTAACCCCTCGGGCTGTAGTGTCTTCTTAAAGCAGCCAGAGCTGATGAAGACAGATGCCCCAGATGTGTTTAGTGCTAGATCACATGATGTTCATCTAGATGAAACATCACTAGAACTTGTTGCAGGCTGAGAGCCTTCCTTTGTAACTTCCATTCCTCCTCTCTCCCTCCTGGGTCTGGCCCTCATGTGGTCTGACAGCTCCCCCAGCCTCATCCAGTGACCCCCGTCTCCCTGCTTTGCTCCCAGGCATCTCCCTGTGTAAATCTGTTGCATCTAATCCTGCCTTGACATGTGCTTCTCAGGGAAGCAGAGGAGGTGGTGATGAAACCCAGGTACCAGAAGGATGGGAGAGGAAGGAGCTGCCAGCCCTGCTATAGACATTTTGGGGGTCCTGCCCCCACAAGTCCATTCTTTTTCCCTCTAACAACATCATGGGTCCAGGGGCCTATGTTTCCATCACAGGCAGAACTAGACCTTTCTGACCCATTGCTCTTTGGAGCAGCCATGGACACTTGACCCAAGATGGGCCAGATTCCTCCTCTAGGGATCCAGGCATGGGGAGCTGGACTTTAGGGTTGGAGCAACTAGGCGGAGCCAGGGCAAAGCCAGGGAGGCCAGGAGTGAGAGGGGAGCCGACTGTGAACAGGAGCAAGGAACACGGGCAGAGGAAAAGTCCAGGGAAGACCGGGGTCAAGGAGGAGCCCTGCTCTCCATGCCACGTGCTGGAGCCTGCAAGTCATCAGCACTTCCTCGCCTCTCGCTGCCCCGTCCCCACCTGTAGCTCGTTTCTCTTCCTTGTAAGCAGAGAGCCTTGACTAAAATGGAAATCTAGAACCTCACAGCTGGAAAGCCCCTTAAACATAGCTTTATGGCAGAGACTCAAAGCAGGGAGTTCCCTCCCTGTCCTGCCTTCCTTTGCCAGGATCAGAGGAAATGAACCAAGTGCGGCTTTAGCTCCTGGGTCTGGAGTAGGGGGCTCCTAGCAGGGAAAGGATGGCCTCACCGTGTCCTTTCCCAGGTCCAGGTTCATAATTGGGGAGGTGACAGCTCCTCATGCTACCACTTGCTGGGGGTTCTGTCACCCTGTCTGCCAGGTCCCAGAGTGACTTCTCATATGAGGGCTAAGAAAGCAGGTCTCCTGCAGGGCAAGGAGGGGGTGAACGGGATCTTCTCCACTCCTCCCCATCTATCCTGAGCTTCCAGTCTGTCATGAGTCACAGCATCTCTAAGATCCATTTATGTGAATTTACTTTACCTTTGGATAACTAAATAGCCCATTTCTCTGAGTTCTTCCAAACTAAATGCAGTCTGGGCAGATCTTTTAAAGGAAAAATAAATCAGGGAACGCCTCTGCTACAAGGGTTCCACCTCCAGAAACCGGGACCTGTTAGCCACCTTTCAAGCAGCTTTTCTGCTAAAAATTAAGAAACAAAAGCTTAAATCCCATTGTGAGTGAGTGTTTGTTTTATGGGCTGATGCTACTTAAAAACAAAAACAAAAAACTAGTGCCTTTACTGAAAGATAAAATATCCATTGTTGTTGAATCTATTCTGGCTGAGATTAAAGAAAAAAACACCTCTATAATTTCAGCTGATATTTAGTGAGTGAGGTTCAAAGAGAAAATATCAAGAAAATTCAAAAATTTTTAAGTGGCTGTTTTGAATTCTGAATTTTTGAATTTTGAATAAAGTTATCAACATGGCACCAGGTTAATAAGAGTCACACGCAGGGGAAGTTTTGGGGACTGTTGGAAACGTGACAAAACTGTCTTTGAGTGCGCGCGCGCACACACACACACACACACACACACACACGCGCGCGCACACGCAAGATGTTTGGAGTCTGTCTCTGTGTATTTGACATCTGTATCCCAGGTGGAGTGATTTGCATATTCTGATGCTGGGTTCAGATCCATTATCCAACTCATGGGCAGAGTCAAGTTAAATGTAGAAAATGCAGACAAGTGACATTTCAGCCTGAGTTAATAGAATTTGTTTTTGAGAGAGCAAATGACCTCTCATCACACAATTATCTGGGGATTTATAAAATGTCTTAGGGACCTGAAAACATACTTGCAATCAGAAGCACTTTTTATTGACAGATTTGTTTTTTTTAAAATGTGTCCTAGCGATGGAAAATTAAACCAAGAGAAATTTTGAAGGAATCTATCAGCACTTTACCCAAGTAGTCTACTCCTCTCCTTCTCTCTCGTTGGTATTTTAGTCCTGATGAAAACACTTACGGCTGGTTTTGTTTATTTATTTATGTATTTTTGATGTGAACCATTTTTAAAGTCTTTATTGAATTTGTTGCAATATGCTTCTGCTTTATGTTTTGTTTTGTTTTTGGCCTCGATGTATGTGGGATTTTAACTCACTGACCAGGGGTCAAACCCATACATACCCCTTGCATTGGAAGGCAAAGTCTTAACCATTGGACTACCATGGAAGTCCCTCTAAGGCTGGTTTTAAAAGGTTCTTCTCCCCCTGAATATCTGATCATTTTGGTAGGTCTGGGTTCCACCAAGGTTCTGACTCTAGTAGGTTATAAAAACAGAGAAGTCTAAACACATCTGGCCATGTAACTTTCCATACGTTTTTACCACTTTAAACTTCCACCCATGTGTAGAATCACTTCTTTGCCAGTTTTGGTAGTACAATTAACAACAACAAAAAAAATCTTTGCTATTTGACAGATGACAATTGTACCTGACTATTGCTTTAATTTGGTAAAACTGAACATTTTCCCATCTATTTGTTTATTCATGATTCATTCTCTTTGGGGTAATCTCTATCTAAATCTTTTGCTCATTTTGTCTAGTCAAGAAATAGACAATCTCCGGTGATTTGCTTGGTGGGAAGGCCAGCAAGAGATGATCAAAAAGATAAATTTTTTTTCACAGTTTGTCCAAGATCCTTTCTTTATAAGGCAGATGGGATGTGGTCAAACTGGTTGCTGAACCGATGAGAGTGCGCATATTAGCAAACATCTTCTAAGGAAGTTGTGAAAGTTCGTCACTTGGGATTTTTTTTTTTTTGAAGTGTTGTCATATCTGAGTGTTTCCATAGCTGAGCGTTTCTGTGGGCTTCCCTGGGAGCTCAGCTGGTAAAGAATCCGCCTACAATGCCGGAGACCCCAGTTCTATTCCTGAGTCAGGAAGACCTCCTGAAGAAGGGATAGGCTACCCACCCCAGTATTCTTGGGCTTCCCTGGTGGCTCAGATGGTAAATAATCTTCCTGCAATGCAAAAGACCTGGATTCGATCCCTGGGTTGTGAAGATCCCCTGGAGGAGGGCATGGCAACCCACTCCAGTATTCTTGCCTGGAGAATCCCCACAGACAGAGAAGGTTGCAAAGAGTCAGACGAGACTGAGCAACTAAGCACAGCACAGCCGTTCTGGATCTTTGGATGAAAATTTCTGCTAAGGTATTATTATCAGGGTGGTCTTCTGAGGAAGAATTAGACAAATCTATTTAAGAAGGACATGCGGTAGTCTAGTAAGTCCTCCACCGTGGCAGCCGTGTTGGGCAGACAGCTCTGAGCAGTCCACAGAGGACACAGCGATGGCTGCTTTGCATTCATTTGGACCCAAAGATGGAGGTGGTGGTACCTCTCCTGTAGGACCTCCTGCATTGGTTGGTGTGCTTTTTAGACTATCTTTTCTCTAGAGCCTTGACCTCTTTTCTTCTTTGGGTCTGGGTCCCTTTGTGACTTAAATAATGAACTCAACAAACATTTATTAAGTTCCTCGTGTATGTGAAACACTACTCTCGGGACTAAGGCTCGAGCAGTAGTTTCTGCCCTTAAAGAGCTTCCATTCTAAGGGGAGATGCGAAAACTGAACACACTAATGGAGTGAGATACGCGTGTCTGAGGGTAACGCAAGCTGTGGACACAGAGAGGGTGGCGCAGAGTGCGGGCGGTGGTGAGGGCTGGGGCGCAGTCTGCCTCTCAGTAGCGTGGCCGGGGTGGCCAGCGTGGTGGACTGCCTTGAGAAGGCGAGGTTTTAGTAAAGACCCAAAGAAGGAGGGGAGGGAATCAATTAAGAGGTTATCTGGGGGAAGAGCAGCCAGGCAGAGGGCTGAGCTAGAGCAGGCTCCGTAGCAGTGCATCAGGAGCCCACCTGGCCCTCTGCAGCAGCCAGTGCGCTCCGCTCTGTGTTGAAGTGAGTGTTAAGCTGAAGGCTGTCCCCTTCCCTGGAGGACTGCCCTTGGCTGACCAGAGCCATCTCCCCTCCGTGAGATGCCTGAGAGGTGGTCAGTGACTGGCCGATGGGAGGGGGCGCAGGTGCCCGGTGTCCTTGCCGCTGAGATGCAGTGTGTGTTCCGGAGCGCCCCAAGGACAGACTGAAGATCGCCTTCTCTAAGCCCTGCCTGATTTCTTCCCCTGATCTATTCTGCCTCCCTCAATGCCTGTCCTGCTGCCTGGAGTGAGGATTTCATCAGTAAATTGCCAGGCACAAGAAGCCCCGTCTCAGGCTCTGCTTCTAGGGAGTCTGGCCTAAGACAACCCAAGACCAGAGCTTGTCTCAATGTCCAAAAACCAGCAGGGAAGCCATTGGGTTAGAGCCCCTCCCGGAGGAATTACACATTCAAACACATTTGCATACAGTTCTGTCTCGGACACTGTGGAACTGGATTCAGCAGCCAAGGCATCTTTCAGGGTTCCTGCCTGAGGGTTGATAGCCCCACAAGTTGACTTCCTGATACACCATCCATGCATGCATGCTTAGTCACTCAGCCATGTTCGACCCTTTGCGACCCTTCAGACTGTAGCCCTCCAGGCTCCTCTGTCCATGGGATTTCCCAGGCAAGAACACTGGAGTGGGTAGCCATTTCCTCCTCCAGGGGATCTTTCCAACCCAGGGATCAAACCTGTGTCTCCTGTATCACAGACAGCTTCTTCACCTGCTGAGCCATGGGGGAAGCCCCTGTATACCACCCATTCCTTCACCTAAGGTTTAGAAGGGTACCTTCTCAGAAAGAACTTTCTGTCTTCAGTTAGGAGAAGCTGCCTATTTGCATCTTTCCAAAGTTGCTCTTCTAGAAGATTACAGAATCCATCTGCTATGAACTGAACGATATCCTCCGCAAAATTTGTATTTTGAATTCCCTAAACTCAAGATGGACAAAGAGCTTTCAGGAGATAAAGCTCGATGAGGTCATAAGGGTGGGGCCCCAGTCCAGTAAGATCAATGACCTTATAAGAAGAAGGGACAGAGAATTCTCTTTTTCTCTCTCTGCTGAGAAGACTCTGAGAAAACAGCCATCTGTAAACCAGGAAAGAGTCTCTCACCAGCAACTAAATGATACGGTATTTTGTTATGGAGTCTGAGCAGACCATCAAAAGTGCAAAACTATCAGCACCGCAAACATCAGCTTTGAAAACTCCAGCCTTACGTTTGTGAAGATCACTTTTGTGATCCTGTTGGGACACAGTTCCTGCAATGCCCCTCACCCAAGCCAGGATGTTCTTGGGCCACTGACAGATGGTTTACAAATGGGAGGCAAACCAAGACTTAATTTTCTATTTTCACACCTAACCATAAGATGGAAGCATTGTAAAAGGTCTGACGCTAGAGACTGAGGGAGACATTTCTTAGAATTTTAATCATTTCCTGTGTAGCTGCTTTTCTGTGAGTACACGGTAATCTCCTCTTGTACAGAAAATTAATTCTGAGAGGTAATTGGTTTATTTTTTGATGTAAAGTGCTTAACCCACCTCCACATATCCTGGCAACATAACCAAGCTCTTGACAAGGTAAGCACCAATTTGGAGCCTGATGCATGGCTCATAATTCTCTACTTTTCTTGTGTGAGCTTTGCTAAGTACCCTGAACCTCTCTGAACCTCAGTTTCTTCCTCTGTAAAGTACAAATAAGACCCACCCTGCAGAGTAATGAGGATCAAAAAACGAATGCATGAGGCACTGCATTTCTTTCTTTGGCTAGAAGGCATCCGGTATTAGGCCTTCTCTGAGCATTCTCCTTGGATAACCTGCTGGATCTGTATGAATTTACCTTGTTAGTGATTAGAGTGCCATGTGGGCAAGCCAAGAGTTGGAGATCCGGAAAAACATTCCATGATCCTAGATATACACCTGCCTCTAGGCCAGTGCTGAAATGGTAACCTGGGTTGGGAGTGGCCCTGGGCAGGAACAGAGGAGGGAGGAGGGTCTTTAGGAAAAATGGACTAGTTAGTTCCCAACTAGCTGCCCCAGCCTTACCCGGGGAGGAGATGTTTCAAATGCACACTCCTGGGTTTACCTCGCCCATGTCCTCAGAGCTACTGAGTCAGTTTCTCTGTGGGTGGCCCCAGAACCTATAGCTTTATTTTTAAAAAACTTTTTATTTTGTGTTGGGTTATAGCCAATTAATAATGTTGTGATAGTTACAGGTGGACAGCAAAGGGACTCAGCCATGCATATCCACGTATCTATTCTCCCCCAGTCCCCGCTCCCATCCAGGCTGCCACATAACATGGAGCAGAGTTCCCTGTGCTGTACAGCAGGTCCTTGTTGGTTATCCATTTTAAACATAGCAGTGTGCACATGTCCATTCCAACTCCCTAATTCTCCTTTCTATTTAAACAGCACCTCAGATAATTCTTATGCACACCTGAGTTTGAAGGTCCAGTAGAGCTACATCAGATTTTATAGTCATTAACAGGTTACTGTAGATTCTGCACCTAAGTTACAAATAAATGTTTTGAATGGCTTGCTTAGAGCAGTTTGCAGCTTAAATTTATTCCCCATAACAAGCAGTATTCGTAGGCTATTTATTGACCACAAAATTTGGAGCTTATTATATGTCATCTAGGATTAGTAATGACATTATGTAAAATATTCCTCAAGCCATGTATTATCACATGTACATGCTAAGTCGCTTCAGTCATGTTCAACTCTTTGCAACCCTGTGGACTGTAGCCCACCAGGCTCCTCTGTCCATGGGATTCTCCAGGCAATTATAATGATTTAATAGGAGCAACAGAAACCATTTTTTACATGTCACTGAAAGTCAGTTAAGTCAAAGATGAGGAAAGACCCACAGTGGTCCTTGGGGCTTCCCAGGTGGTGCCAGTGGTAAAGAACCCTCCTGCCAATGCAGGCGACATAAGAGACCCGGGTTTGATTGCTGGGTGGGGAAGATCCCCTGGAGGAGGGCATGGCTACCCACTCCAGTATTCTTGCCTGGAGAATCCCACGGAAAGAGGAGCCTGGTGGGCTACAGTCCGTAGGACTGCACGGAGACGGCACGCAGGCACATGCAGTGGTCTTAGAACCTGGGCATCATCAGGACCATTGCATCATGAGATCTGAGTTTTGTTTTGCTGCTTGAGGGTCCGATGCCAAGATGCACAGCCAATTAAACGGCAGCAAAATGGATTTGCAGTGAACGGAGAGCAAAGGTTCACTTAAATTTAGCATTCTGACTTCATTAAAAATCTTCATCCCCGTGCTTAGAACACGCTGTGAAAAAGAAATTAACAGAATGACATGAAACAACCCCTCTGTCATCTGGCAGTCTATATTTAGAAACATTTCTAAATGTTTCCGCACCACTGGGACTGTGCAAAAGATTTTCCTTTTCATTTCGCTGCACTATGAACCAGAACCACAAATTTAAGACGCTAGTTTTAATATTTTTTGTTAACACCACATTGTTGAATGGTGTTATATGCCAACGATGAGAGAGAATGGGTAAAAAAAACCTGTTGTCCATATGTTGCAGCGTGAATAATAATTGCGTGAGTGGAAACAAGGGGTGAGCCTCAAAATTCTGTGCACTGTATCAGTTACCATGTCTCAGGATGCCATTCAGTGGGCTCAAGGACACAGTGCTGGGTGTCAGAGGTGCCGTCCTCACGGGTCTTTGGAGGTGGGACCCCCAGAGCCTCATCATCTTGAGGAAGCCTTACTCGAGGAGCTTCTGGTGCTGTGAGTGCCCCCGGGTCTTCATTATGATTTTCACTTTTCATTTATTACCTCCAAGTGTGCACACGTGCCAAGTTGCTTCATTTGTGTCTGATCCTTTGCGACCCTATGGAGTGTAGCCCACCAGGCTCCTCTTTCCGTGGGATTCTCCAGCAAGAACACTGGAGTGGGTTGCCATGCCCTCCTCCAGGGGATTTTCCCAACCCAGGGATCAAACCTGTGTCTCTACGTGCATACTCAGTTTTTTAGTCTTCTTGCAAATGACAGAGAAGGTAACTAGCCTCCACTAGTCAAGGGTGAAGTAGGGATCTGAACCCAGCTCTGGGTTCAAATTCTTCCCCCTCTGCTATCACAGCTCTTTGTCTCCTTGGCATACGAATCGTATGTTCAGCCTTTGGAACAGTGTTTCTCAAAATGTGTTGCCCTGACCCAGCACCAGCATCAGAGTGTTCTGGGATGGGAGTTCAAATTCAGATTCCTGGGCACCATGGAAATCAGGGGAATCCTTCCTTCTGGTGGGTCCAGGAATCTTCACCCTCACAGGTTCCTCTCATGACTCTTATGCATAATGAGCTTTGAGTACCATTATCTTTGAGGCATCCAGACAGGCCAGTCAGAGACAGCAGCCCGCCATGAAACCAAAGCAAAAACTTCCATTTTTGCATCGTCTGCAGCAAATTGCAAAATCCCAGCCTGGTTTCCACCTGGCGCTCAGTGTGTGCTTTTGAGTCATCTTGCTTTGTGATCAGGTGGTATTTACTTGAGGAATCAAATCCTCGTATTAACATAAGCAAAACATAATTAGAAAAATCTGTTATAAAAACCATTCTGCTTTCCAAGCCAAATATAAATGACTTTGGAGTAAGTCATGCCAGGAATCCCACTTTGTTAGCTCATGTAATTAAGAATGACTCTCATGCCAATTGCTGTCAATGTCTGTTTTTCTTAATTGCTTGGACATGTGCCCCCTCCTCCCCCAACTTCTATTCCCAGTGTATGCCTAGTTTGAAAGAGTTGCCATCAAAAGATAATCTTAAAAAAAAAAAAACAACCCAAAACCCAAAGATGATCTTACTCATTTTTGTAACAAGTTGTGCTGGGTTTTGCCAACCCCCCACTTCACCCACTCTCTGACCTTCTCAGTGTGTTCCTTGTCTGGAGGCTGGCCCCAGTGGCCAGTTGGACAGTGTCACCATGTAAACTCCCTTGCCCTCTGGATTCTGGTTGAGTTTGGCCAATGGGAAGGACCAGCAGGAGATAAAAGAGCAGGAGAAGAGGGAAGTCAAAGTGCCCTAACCCCATGCACTTCACTACCGTTATTATCATTTTTTAATGGCTATAGCTTCTCGTGGGGGTGGGGGCCCTCTTCCTGTCTTCCGCTCTCACTGCCTGGGGTAATATCACACCACTCCAGATCTCTGGGTAGTGATGGCTTTCTGCTGTTGCACCATCCTTAGATGCCTGTATCCCCGAAATAGTCTCCTCATTAATGTCTCTCTTGAGTGTGCCATACCTTGTACATTCAGGTGGATCTATTTACAGCTTTGGGTTATGTGCATACAAAGATGTCTAGACTACCCAAATTCCTGAATTAACTTGCAAATATAATTATTGACTTAAAATTATTTGGTTTATTTTCAAATATATACATATATGTGTGAAAAATATTAAAGAGTGATAACCTACACCCTCCCACCTTCCTAAGGAGTAAAGAGTGTTGGTTCACTGAGGGAATATAGAGATGGACCATGGGAAAGATGTGAGAGTCTAAATACAGCTTGATAAAAAAGGGGTTGCATGAGCCAGGACAGAGAGAGGAGACTGAAGAAGAATGGTGTAGAGGTGGGTGGTGGAAGGGGAAGGAAGGAGGGAAGAGAGAGGAGTGGGCTGCCGGGAGGTGGAGAGAACGGGGGAGAATGGGTTTGAGGCTTTTAAAGCAGCTTTCTGTGGATTACACAGCGGACTCCTTGCTGCCCAGCAAGAAGACTTTCAGTTATGATGCTCATTTCTCTACAAGGCTGTGTTTTTTTAATTAATTCTTATTGAAGTTTAACTGTCTTACAATGTTGTGTTAGTTTCTGTTGTACAAAGTGAATCAGCTATTGTTTCATTCAGCCGCTAAGTCAGGTCTGAGTCTTTGTGACCCCGTGGACTGCAGCCAGCCAGGCTCTTCTGTCCATGGGATTCTCCAGGCAAGAATACTGCAGTGGGTTGTCATTCCCTTCTCCAGGGCGTCTTCCCCAGCCAGGGGTCGAACGCAAGTTCTCCTGCATCTCCTGCATTGGCAGGCAGATTCTTTACCATCTGAGCCACCAGGGAATGGTATCAATAGTGTATATATGTCAGTCCCAATCTCCCAATTCCTCCCACCCCTCCCCTTTGCCCCTTGGTATCTATATATTTGGCTGGGGGTGGGGTTGAAACATACGAGTTCTTGGACATTTCTCCCATGAAAAGGTGGAATCTATTTCTCATGCCCTGAAACATGGATTTACTTTGACTAGAGTGGTTCTGCGTGAAGGTAGAAGCTGGGCCAGCAGTGTTCCAGCTGTAACTGAGGTCCCAGCTGATGGCCAGACCTGCCATTGAGCGAATGTTCATACGGTTCCAGCTTCCAGCCTTCAAGCCCACCGTCTGACAGTGAATGGAGCTGGGAGAGGCTGTCCCTGAAACACTCTGCCTCAATTGCAGACTTGTGAGCCAAATAAGTGTGAACCAAAAGAAGTGGAGTGGTTAGTTATATGACAATGGATGACTGGGGTGGTTAGACTTGGGTTTCTTCAGTTGGCATAAAGGTGGACTAGTGTTAGTCAGAAACAAAGAGATGATATGGAAAGGAGGTTTCTTATACTCTTACCAGCCTCCTGAAAAACCCTTCTTAGGGAGAGTTAAATACCTAATATTAAAACAAGCTCTGTATGTCTAGTATGTGGGAGGTACTTAATACATTTACATATTAGATGAGCAAATAAGCCATGTGGGGTGGGGAGTGGGACCCTTGGAAAGTTGCTTCAGTATAATAGCTACTGAGGGTGGCTTTCTTTGACTCAGAACCTGGCTAAGTGGATGATGCAAGTTTGGGTTGGAGCTCATTTGTTCTAGTTAATAGCAAAGGGAGGTCTAGTGGCTAAAACCCTGCACTCCTCATACAGGGGGCCCAGGCTCAATCTCTGGTCAGGAAACTAGGTCCCACATGCTACAACTAAGATCTCGAGTGCTAAAACTAAGAGTTCGCATGCTGCAACTAAAGATCTCGCACACCAGTAAGACCCAGCACAGCCAAATAAATAAATTTCTAAAAATATTAAAAAATAAGAGAGAAGGGAGCCAGGAGACAGCTCAGTGATGCATCTATATGTAAAAAGAAGGGAAAGTTCAGTTCAGTCACTCAGTCATGTCCAACTCTGCGACCCGTGGACTGCAGCATGCCAGGCCTCCCTGTCCATCACCAACTCTCAGAGTTTGCTCAAACTCGTATCCATCAAGTCAGTGACGCCATCCAACCATCTCATCCTCTGTCGACCCCTTCTCCTCTCTCCTTCAATCTTTCCCAGCATCAGAGCCTTTTCCAATGAGTCAGCTCTTCACATCAGGTGGCCAAAGTATTGGAGCTTCAGCTTCAGCATCAGTCCTGCCAATGAATATTCAGGACTGATTTCCTTTAGGATTGACTGGTTGGATCTCCTTGCAGTCCAAGGGACTCTTAAGAGTCTTCTCCAGCACCACAGTTCAAAAGCATCAATTCTTCAGCGCTCAGCTTTCTTTATAATCCAACTCTCACATCCATACATGACCACTGGAAAAACCATAGCTTTGACTAGACAGGCCGTTGTCAGCAAAATAATGTCTCTGCTTTTTAATATGCTGTCTAGGTTTGTCATAGCTTTTCCAAGGAGCAAGCGTCTTTTAATTTCATGGCTGCAGTCACCATCTGCAGTGATTCTGGAGTCCCCCAAAATAAAGTCTGTCAGTATTTCCATTGTTTCTCCATCTATTTGCCCTGAAGTGATGGGACCAGATGCCATGATCTTAGTTTTCTGAATGTTGAGTTTTAATCTCTCCTCTTTCACTTTCATCAAGAGGCTCTTTAGTTCTTCTTCGCTTTCTGCCGTAAGAAAACATGTGTCTAAAAGTTCGTAGTGGAATTTTTCAGAAAGAATACCATCTTCTTGCAGCAGACCACCTTGGAGTGTAACGGCTATGGTAAAGTGACGACCCCCAGACATGGCAAGGATGGGCTTTGAATGCAATGGAGAACCATGTTGTTCCATAGCACAAAGTAAGAAGGCCGTGGAGAGATCTAAGCAGAGGGAGGGCCATCACAGGGGGCAGGACATCCCAGAGAAAGTAGCTCAGAGAGTTCTGCTGGCCAGGCGACGTTAGAATTTTCAGAACAAAGACATCTACTAGTTATTTGTGGATTGTTGGCCATGATATTTTGTGATGAGGCAACCAAATCTTGACCCCAAATTTCAGTGAAGTCTGTCTTCCACTTGAGCTTTCACTCACGGACCAGAATGGGGCAGAAAAAGGTCAAAACCCAGAAATATGGAAGTGGAGCTGGAGACCATTGAAAGACACATAGCTCCTTAGGAATCCCCTTCTTTGATGTTTGCTCTGGAAATTAAAATACATATCTTCAACATATCACAGCTTATTTAGAATTAATATCGTACCACTTCAGGCTTCCCAGGTCTTCCTTGGTGGCTTAGTTAGTAAAGAATCTGCCTGCAAGGCAGGAGACCCGGGTTTGATCTCTGGTCAGGAAGATTTCCTGGAGAAGGGAATGGCAACCCACTCCAGCCTTCTCTTGCCTGAGAATTCCATGGATAGAGGAGCCTGGCGGGCTATAGTCCATGGGGTTGCAAAGAGTCAGACATAATTGAGGTGACTTAGCACGCACACACCATTTCAAGTGAAATGTTTAAGCCTGACAATCATGTAACTTCACTTCCCACCCTCCTCTATCTTTTATGTTACAATTATCATAAGTATTTCATTTATATACTCTACAAAATCTATAATTAAAGTGTTATAATTATTGTTTTATACAATCATATTTTTAAGAAATTAAGATAAAAAGTCTTTTCTGTTTACCCACATATTTTACCATTTTTAATGCTTATCATTCTTTCCTGAAGAACCGTGTTTTTATCTATTGTCATATACCATCAGCCTAAAAAAAATTCCTTTAGCTTTTTTTTTTTGGTAGTTGATCTGTTAGCAGTGAATTTTCTGTTTTCTTTGATCTGAAAATGTCTTGATTTCATGTTTATTCTCGAAGGATATTTTTACTCTGACTAGAATTCTGGGTAGATTTTTTAAAATGTCTTTCTCTGTTGAGATTTTCTATCTTTTGCTCCAGGAATATTTTCCTTTATGTCCCTGGGTGTAATCATAATAACTGCTATAACATCTTTATCTGCTAATTTCAATGTCTGGAATGGGGTTGATCTCTGTTTCTTATCTTAACTCTAAGATGGGTCATGTTTTACAGATTCTTTCTATATAAAACAGTTTTGGATTATATCCTGGATATGGTAAATGATATTGTATCCTGGATACCGTGAATGATAAATTACAGATCCTCAGAATTCTGTTATGTTCCTCTGAAGAATGCTGACTGATTTTGTTTTTTAAAGATAGTTCGTGTGGCTGCACTCAAAATTGCAAAACCTGTCTCTCCTGAGATGTTAAGTAGCTTGTCCGAAGTTGGGCAGCTAATACATAATAAACATTAGCTAACTTATGAGTTAAATGCATCTTTGACAAGGAAGCCAGGAACATAAAGGAAGCCTGGCATGCTGCAGTCCATGGGGTCACAAAGGGTCAGACGTGACTGAGCAACTGAACTGAACTGACTTGACAAGGAATATTTACTTCTCTGAGTTTTCATTTGCGTTTTAAAATGCAGCTCTGAAACACACACTCCCTTGGCTTCCACTTGGTTCTCTTTGATGGGAACTCTGCAGTTGATGGAATTTTCTCCCTTCGCTCTTGGTTTGCTCCAGGCATGTACCTTACGGCAGCAGTCCCCAACCCTTTTTGGCACCAGGGACAGGTTTTTGTAGAAGGCAATTTTTCCACGGACCAGGGGTGGGGGATGGTTTAGGGATGATTCAAGTTAATTACATTTATCGTGCACTTTATTATTATTGCAGTGTGATAGAGAGTGAAATAATTACACAACTCACCATTGCTTGCCTCTCACTGAGCGTTTTCATATGCATCTGCAAGCAGCTGATCCATCATGGTCTCTGTGCGGTCAGACCAGTCTGCTAATGATAATCTGTATTCACAGCCGCTCCGCAGCGTCAGCAGCACCGCCTCAGCTCCACGCTGGATCATCAGACATTAGATTCTCATAAGGAGCGTGCAACTAGACCCCTTGCATGCACAGCTGACTGTAGGGTTTGAGCTCCTATGAAAATCTAAGGCAGCCCCTGATCAACGGGAGGGTTGCTCAGGAGGTAATGTGAGCCATGAGTAGTGGTCAGTCACTGAGTCATTTCTGACTCTTTGCGACCCATGGGCTGTAGCCTGCCAGGCTCTGCTGTTCAGGGAATTTTCCAGGCAAGAAATACTGGGGCAGGTTGCCATTTCCTACTCTGGGGGATCTTCCTGACCCAGGGATTGAACCCGTCCACATCTCTTGCATTGGCAGATGGATTCTTTACCACTGCGCCACCTGGGAAGCCCATGAGTGATGAGTAGCAGCCATAAATCCAGATAAAACTTCCTGACTCACCTGCTGCTTACCTCCTGTTAGAAACTGTAACCTAGTTCCTAACAGGCCACTGATAGGTACCAGTTCATGGCCCAGGGTTGGGGACCCCTGCCTTATAGATCCGAAGTGCTTCCTTCCAGCTGCAGAAACACAGTGGTCCTTTGGCTTCAGGCAGTAGAGCCTTGACCTGGATCCTCATAGCCAATAAATGAAGCAGTGTTAGGGATGCCAGATAAAACTCAGGACACTCAGTTAAATTTTAATATCAGATAAAACCCTATACCTTTCTGGTGTAAATTATTTGAGACATACTTATTATAGAAATTAATAAGGCCAATCAAGTGAGAAAAGTCATGGCTATCTATTCAGAGCAGCAAAGGGGTCAGCCATCTTCACCTGTGTTTTAGGAGCAACTCACAGGCAGACAGAGGCATAGGAAAGCTTTCTGGTAGAAAAAGGGAGGACTGATGGGGAGCGGGCATCCGGTCCCATCACTTCATGGCAAATAGATGGAGAAAGAATGGAAACAGTGACAGACTTTCTTTTCTTGGACTCCAAAATCACTGCAGATGGTGACTACAGCCATGAAATGAAAAGATGCTCCTTGGAAGAAAAGCTATGACAAACCTAGAGAGGGTATTAAAAAGCAGAGACATTCCTTTACCAACAAAGGTCTAGTCAAAGCTATGGTTTTTCCAGTAGTCACGGATGGATGTGAGAGTTGGACCATAAAAAAAGCTGAGTGCTGAAGAATTGATGCTTTTGAACTGTGGTGTTGGAGAATGCTCTTGAGAGTCCCTTAGACAGCAAGGATATCAAATCAATCAATCCTAAAGGAAATCAGTCCTGAATATTCATTGGAAGGACTGATGCTGAAGCTGAAGCTCCAATACTTTGGTCACCTGATGCGAACTACTGACTCATTAGAAAAGACCCCGATGCTGGGAAAGATCGAAGGCAAGAGGAGGGGGACAACAGAGGATGAGATGGTTGGATGGCCTCATCGACTTGATGGACAAGAGTTTGAGCAAGCTCCAGGAGTTGGTGATGGACAGGGAAGCCTGGCGTGCTGCAGTCCATGGGGTCACAGAGTCGGACACGACTGGGCGACTGAACTGAACTGAACTGAAAGGCACTCATTCTGACAACTACTAAAAGCTGGAGACTAGGAGAAAGGAGGCACTTCCCATAAATTCACAGATACATTTCCAGGCAGTTAGGCTCCTTCCATCTCAAGAGACAGACATGTGGAGGTCACCTCAGGGGCTGGGGTCTGTCACCAGGGCACATGGGAGGGGAAGAAGTTGCACAGTCTTGCCTCCGGGAATTGGGGACCATAGCAGCCCCTGAGCGGGCAGGGTACAGAAGACTCTGTCATCCTCTTCTCCTCCAGCCTTCACTCTTTCCCAGCATCAGAGTCTTTTCTAATGAGTCAGTTCTTAGCATCAGGTGGCCAAAGTATTCGAGTTTCAGCTTCAGCCTCAATCCTTCCAATGAATATTCAGGACTGATCTCCTTTAGGAGGGACTGGTTGGATCTCCTTGCAGTCCAAGGGACTCTCAAGAGTCTTCTCCAACACCCCAGTTCAAAGGCATCAATTTTTCAGCGCTCAGCTTTCTTTATAGTCCAACTCTCACAACCATACATGACCACTGGAAAAACCATAGCTTTGACTAGATGGACATTTGTTGGCAAAGTAATGTCTCTGCTTTTTAATATGCTGTCTAGGATGATCATAGCTTTTCTTCCAAGGAGCAAGCGTCTTTTAATTTCATGGCTGCAGTAACCATCTGCAGTGATTTTGGAGCCCAAAAAATAAAGTCAGTCACTGTTTCCATTGTTTCTCCATCTATTTGCCATGAAGTGATGGGACCAGATGCCATGATCTTAGTTTTCTGAATGTTGAGTGTACTTATCTCCAAAAAATAAGTCTCGGGGGAAGTGTGGTGTGGCAGTTATTCACTTCCAGGGTTACGTGCCCCTCCCCTCCCTTGTGGACATTTGGCGATGTCTGGTGGGGAGTGCTGGCTGGCATCTGGTAGGCAGAGGCCAGGGGTGCTGTTGGATACCCTACAGTGCACAGACAGCCCCCCACGAAGAGTGATTTGGCTCCTGACGTCAACAGTGCCAAGGTCAAGAACCTGACCCCATGGTGAGCAGCCCTTGTCTCTATTTTTAGTTCCAGAAGGGTTAAGTCCTGCAAATGAAGGCTTGTATGTGCCAGGCCTGCTGTTGCTTTGTTCCAGTCCATCCACAGCTGTGACAGGGACAAAGTAAAGGGACAAAGTAGGTGATTAAGTAGTTAATCCCACTAGGCGACTGTAGGTAGAGAAAATATGGGAGACCCCTGTAAGTTAATGATTACTCCAGAAAGTAGGTTAGCTTCACCACAGAACCAAGCAGGCTTGCTTAGCAATAAAACCATGCAGCAGAAGCACAAGGTATGCCCCCCAACAGTGAAACGGTGGTGGCGTGAGACCCACATCTTGCCCAGTGAGCTCAGTAAGTTAGTGATCCCCAGGACATGCTCTCTGCGCACAGAAAGAATGAAAATGTGTGCGCCTAGCTTTCCCATGTACTCTTGCCTGGAGAATCCCATGGACGAAGGAACCTGGTAGGTTGCAGTCCATGAGGTCGCTGAGGGTTGGACACGACTGAGCGACTTCACTTTCACTTTTCACTTTCTTGCACTAGAGAAGGAAACGGCAACCCACTCCAGTGTTCTTGCCTGGTGGGCTGCCATCAATGGGGTCGCACAGAGTCGGACAAGACTGAAGTGACTTAGCAGCAGCAGCAGCTTTACCATGTAGAAACAAGAAAACTCCTTTGCATCAGGAGGAGCTGATGATGAAAGCATGCCATCTACTCAAGAAAGACAGAGAAGGTCTTCTCCCCCTCCCCACTTTCCTTCGTTTATAAAACTGGAGCCCAGTAAGTTCTTGGGGCACAGAACTTCTCGCCTGCCTGCTTGTAAACCTCACATGCATCTTGTTTACTAATAAATAAATCACTTCTTATCTAAAACTTTGCCCCTCACTAAATTCTCTTCTGCACTAAGACATGAAGAACTGTTTGTACCAGAACTCTTCAGAGCCCCCAGCAACGACACCCAATGGTCTCAGCTGGACAGGATGGATTCCTGGTGACAAACTGGGAAAAACACAGGAGACCGGGGGAAATCGTGAGGAAACCCAGCCCTGCTGTTGATGGAGCCCTGCTGACACCAGACACTGGGGCCAAGGCTGAGCCACACCTGCCAGGTCCAAGGCTTGGCTCTCCTATCCCAGGGGTCATGAATGTGACCCAAGGAAGTGGTCTGTCAGATCTGGGACCAGGACCTGGCTCTAGAAGCCCGGAGTGAAGGAGTCACCCACGAGGAGGGGTTCTGAGATGCTTACGGCAGCTTCTGGATCAGTGACCTTTGAAGCATCTGAGGCTAAGACAGAAACATGAAGAATTACGTGGTTTTGCCAGATCATCAAATTGATCACAACTGACATTTGCTCAGGGTAGACATGCAGCCAGGGTTATTTATTTATCTTTTTAATAAGAATTTTTTAAAAGAATGTATTTAAGGATTCTCTTCTTTACCTTCAGTGTCATTGACTTTGTTACAAATTTTATTTAATCTTCAGAGTGAATTTTTTTTTAAGATGACACCTCTTTATTTTAATTATTTTGGCTATGCCATGGGACATGTGGGATCTTAGTTTCCTGACCAGGAACTGAACCGGTCACCCTTGCATTGGGAAAACCTCCAGGGAAGTCCCCTTTTGTAAAAAATCTTTTTGGCTCCACTGCACTCAACATGTAAGATCTGGAATCTTAGTCCCATGACTAGGGATTGAGCCGATGTCCTCGGCAGTGGAAGCTCGGAGTCTTAACCACTGGACCACCAGGGAAATCCCCACAGCCAGAATGATTTATCTCAGGTGGGTCTTCTCATCTTCACAAGGACCCCATGAGATTGATGTTACTATTCTCTTGTTTGTACAGATGGGAGGCCAGGTTAAGTACTTAGACAAGATTGTACGGTCGGTGGGCAGTGGGGCTGGGGGTGCCCCAGACTCCAAGATCAAGATCCAAGATCACAGCACAGGGGTGATCATTCTAAATACTTAATTCTAAATCGTTCTCCCAGCAACCCCAGGAGGAAATCATCGCGTGGCCTTTTGTCCACACACGTGGCAATGTAAGCTCTGGCTTGTGCATCTGCCTCTTCTGGAAGCTGGGGCTATCGTCTTATTCCTTTCAGGTCCTCCAGGCCCGCATGGAGCCTGACACGCTTCAGCACATTTAGGCAGTCCAGCCCCAGAGTCTGCTCTCAGCGACTACGTACACTGAAGGCTCTTTTAAAATAACTGAAGCGAGATGAGCCACCTCTGGGGATGCGCTCAACATGAAGGGTGAGAATGCAGCTTGCATCCCGTGCAGCAAAGCCTGACTCCGCACGGTGCAGAGGACGGCCTTGGCCCTGGCCCTGCCTCCTCCTTCTCAGGGGCCCCGCCAGCGTGTCCCCCCGTCACTCCTCCTGGCGCCCCCCTGCTCTGCACACCAGGTGGAGGTGAGGCATGTGAGCTGCTGGGGTGCTGCGATTCAGGTGGAGCAGGCTCAGGGGAGCCCTGAGAGGGACCTCTTCTGACCTCTCAGGCCGTGCGCCTCCTCACCCTTGACCTTCCTACCCACGTGAGCAGCTGCCTGTCACTGCTCGAGCCCCTGCAGGGTGAAGCTTTGGCTGTGAGTCATTTCCTTGGCAGTGAGGGAAGCAGGAAGAAGCCGCTGGAGGGAGGAGCAGACATGTCAGAACCAAGTCTCACAGGGGACAGAGCAGCCCAGGACTGCGCAGGTCGCAGAGCTGCTGTGGGATGACCGAGATGATGGCCAGGAGCACCGACTGGCACTGCTGTGGTGTCCGGCCAGGCGCCAGCTCAGGGGCTCCCCACGTGTCCCCAGGTCTGCTCCGTCTGTGTAGGTAAAGTGACCCAGCCGCTCCCCTTGGCCTCAACTTGTCCATCCGCCTCATCCATACCCCTTGCCTCAGCTCGCCCATCTGCCCTCAAGGCTGCTTATCTTCTAGGCTTGCCCAGGCTCACCCTGCCCTTTGGTTCCCTGCCTTCTTTGTTAGTGACATCCTTGCCCACACGGGGGAGGCCTCTACCCACCTCTTTTGGGGACCCCCCCTGCAGTCCCCAGCTCAGCAGCCTCCCTCATCGCTGCCTGAACCTTTTCCTCCTGCTCTGCATGGAGAACCCTCGAGAGGCCTCCCACACCATCTTGTCTCCTAGGATGAGGGACTAATGTGGTCACCAGACACCTATGACGGTGCCAGGCACAGATCCAAACTCACTGAATCCGCACAACCACACCACGCCCAAGGCTCCCTTCTGCCCATTCTACAGATCAGGAGACTGAGGCTCAGAAACCCTGTTTGGTGCAAGATCACATATTTAGGAAACGAAAGATGAAGATATTTAAACCTTATTCCTTCCGACTCCATGGCCCACCGTACATACCAGCCCTCTTTGAGGCTGTCCCCCTCGATCAGCGTCGTGCTGATCCTAAGGCCCTTAACGTGTGGTTGAGGGAAGGCCGCGAGCCTGCACACCTGGTGTGGAACCATTCCCAGCCCAGCCCAGTGATGCTGGAACGCTGGGAGCTGAGGGGAAAGGAGGCTGTGCCTGGACTCTACCTGCCGGCGCTGTTCCCCCACACGGTGTAGGTTTCCCAGAAAGGAAGCTGGCAGGGTCGGGGTGGGGAGGGGTGGTGTCTGGGGTGGGGGGTGAGACCACAGATTTGCATCACAGAGGGTCTCCTTCTGCTGAAGTGAAGGCTTCGAGCCCAGCTCGCTGCCTTGCAGAATGCGTCTAGGCCTCCAGATCGCTGGATCTCCATGGAAATTAGTCCGCCAGAGAAAGAAGCTATTTTAAGGACACGCGATGAGAGAGCCTGTAGGCTGGGATAGAGAAGCTAGCTGTGGGGGAGAGCTTTTCTGAATGACTCACTCATTTCCCTCCTGTGGGGTGCGGGGGAAATGGCATGGAAAGAGAACTGCAGCCCAGGGATGAGGAGCGGCGCAGCGACCCCGACGCGGGGGGCCACGGCCGCTATGTTGCGGTGGAGGCGCAGGGCGCACGCCGCAGAAAGAGGCCTTCAGGATCGCGACGCCTCCTGCGGCCATCAGATCCGCGGCTTCCGACCAGCTTTCCTATCACGCAATGAAGCAAAAAAATTGCTCTTAAAAAAAAAGTGACTGCAGCCGCTTCTGTAACCCCAGGGAACACAGAATTCACCGTAGGGGCAGGGGATGCCTTTGTGAGGAAAGCTGGTTTAGTCCACCACCTTGGTTAGGGAGCTTAGGTAAATCACTTTAGGTGATGAAGAGGTGGGAATCTCTGGGCTCCCTTCTCGTCCTGCTATTTACTGAACAGGGACTCTGGTGTTTGGGAAGCCCAGGGTGGGAAGCAAGCAGACGTGGGGGAGAATCTGGCCCCAAGAGACGGTGGTGGACCCAAGCCCGGGGAGAAAGGTGGTCAGGGGCCTTGAGAGGTGGGGGTGGGGGTAGGTGCAGGGCTGAGCAGCTGAAAGGACAAGAGTGCAAAGCCTTTAATTTCGGTTTGCAGTTTCAGGCATCAGGGAGGGCCCCACTGTCTGGCAGCTTACAGTCAAAGTCCTGTTTGGTGCGGAGGCAACTGGTGTTGGAGCTTGGGGCAGTGGTGGGGGGAACCCTGAACCTGCTCAGACCACAAATACTCCTAGAGTCCCTTCTCCTGGGAGCCCTCAGAAATGGTGAGGTGGATGTCCATTCCAGGGAGGGGTGGGTCCAGGCAGCACCCACGCTGGACCTCTGAGCTGGGCGCTGCTCCCTGACCCATGAACGGTTGCAAGCTGCTCCGGCAGGTGGAGCCTGTGACCTGGTAGATTGTTTACATGTGTTTACTGCCTCTGGCGCTCAGCAATGAACTTACAAAAGCCAGGAGGACCTGGTGGCTGCAGGGCACCCCGGAGCCCACAGGGACTGCGCCACCTCCAGCAATCCTGGTTCTTTTTGTTGTTCAGCTGCTCAGTCGTGTCCGACTCTGCGACCCCGTGGACTGTGGCCGGCCGGGCTCCTCCGTCCATGGGATTCTCCAGGCAAGAATACTGGAGTGGGTTGCTGTGCCCTCTTCCAGGGCATCTTCCCGACCCAGGGATCAAACCTGCATCTCCTGCATTGGCAGGCGGATCTTTTTTTTTTACCACTGAGCCACTAGGGAAGCCTCCTGGTCCTTGACCAACTTCAAACCCATCCTACAGAGTCCCCTCTGTCAGGACAATGCTGGCCCATCTCCACTGCGAACCTCCATAACCACCCCTCCCTGGGCAGCTGCTCAGCAGCTCCAACAGCCTAGAAGCCCGTCTGTGGCTGAACGTCAGGAAAAAATGCCACACAGATGGGAGCTGAGAAAAGCACAATTTATTGGTCACGCAGACTGACAGACGTGGGGATGTGAGATGCGTACCCATCCTCCTGCACTCACACACACTTCTGGATTTGCTTTCCTACATTAATTTCGTTATGTCAAAAAGCAACAGACACACAAAAACGTCACCAGTCCATTCTCCTTGTAACCAAGGAAGCAGGGCCAAAAGTCACAGAGTTCAGAAAGAAGAGACTGCTTTGGGGGTCAGGAACCAAGAGGCCCGCCCTCCCCAGCAGCCAAGTGGGAAAGCTGGTTTTCTGCAGCAACTAAGGAACAGCAAAGACTTTTGCATCAGCTCCATGAGATACGGCTCAGGGTGCGGCTCATTCCATGGCCTAGCGGTGCCTGCCCGCCTAGAGGAGGGCACGGGGGACTTGGTACAAGCCTGGCATCGCCAGTCTGGGCTGAAGCCGGATCTCTTTACTGGACAGCAGGAATTGATTTTCCTTCTACTTCTGACTGAAGAACTCGGGTGACCCAGAGAGATCCCTATTCACACAGGCTCAGCTGGATCCCAGTGGCTTTAGCTATAGCAGTTTGCATCACTGAAGCTAGACAAGGCCAGGTTCACTGTACCCAAAATTAACCACACACTCAGAGCTCCCTAAAGGCCAAGCCCTTCCTCACTCCAGGAGGGCACTGGCCTTAATTTTTAATGCTTTGTCCAAACCACTCAGGACTTACTGTTTTGAACTGGAAGGGGGCGGGGTGGTCTGGGAATGTGGTTTTAGTTGACTGAAGCCTCAACTTGTAATGTTCATAAAGCACTTAGCACAGTACCTGGCAGGTGCTGAGTGCTCCACACATGTAGCCACTATTATTATTAATATTATTATTACTTGCATCTCCACCCAGGAATCGGCACTCTAGTTCCTTTCTTCAAAATGCTAGCCGGAACAAGGCTCTCGGGTCCCAAGTACCAAGGTCAAGCCGGGGGCCTGGGTGTGCGGGTTGTTGGGCGCCCATCCGGTGTGCTGCTGCTTCCAACTTCAGCTCTGACGGTCAGGTTTCATAGCCAGTGCCCCTCGCTGACCACACAGAAGCTAGGCCCTCTCCGGAAAAACACGAAGTCCTGTGCAGGAAGCTGGGTAGGAGGAGTGAACAGGGGTCCTGGGAGAGGGTCCCGGTGGCTTCGTGTCGCTCCTCTGGGCTCCTGTCTCACTGGCGGCTCACCAGGGGCTTCACTGCAGGATAAGAACAGGAGATTCAGCACTGCGTCATTGCCAGGCCACAGCTAACTCAAGGTCCCCATGTCTCTGCACACCCCAAGCTAGAGCAGGCTTCCCCTGACACAGTGTTGAAGGGGGCCAGCACACTATTCTCAGAACGCACACATAATCTATTATGTATGTATATATTTTATATGCATACACAGTAATATTATGTAATAGATAATACACACTTTACATGTAAATTGTAACATACAGTAATAATATATAACAAAATTTAGTCCTCCCTATAAACCTATGAGGGAAGTTCCACTGATTGCTCATCCACTGACTGATGAGCAAACTGAGGCCCAAGGCCCAGAGTCAGAGACTGGGGTAGGGGAGAGAGCTGGGATTCAAACCCAGGACAGTCTGGCTCCGGAATCTGCTCTTAACCATTATTTGTTTTGCTGAAAAAGAAATCTGTTTTATAGGAAGGAAGGGGATATTGAGTATGAAGTCTCTAAAACACTGGGAAATTTTAAAGAACTAACACTAATGATGATAATGAAATAGAAATGATCTGGGCTCTTTTATATTTATGAAGCCTTATTCTTCTACGGCGTTGGGGCCTCTTGAGAGTCCCTTGGACAGCAAGGAGATCCAACCAGTCCATCCTAATGGAAATCAGTCCCGAATATTCACTGGAAGGAGTGATGCTGAAGCTGAAACCCCAATACTTTGGCCACCTGATGCAAAGAACTGACTCATTGGAAAAGACCTTGATGCTGGGAAAGATTGAAGGCAGGAGAAGGGGATGACAGAGGATAAGATGGTTGGATGGCATCATCAACTCGATGGACATGAATTTGAGCAAGCTCCATGAGTTGGTAATGCACAGGGAAGCCTGGTGTGCTGCAGTCCATGGGGTCGCAAAGAGTCAGACAGGACTGAGCGACTGAACTGATTCTTATGGGCCTGACATAGAGGACTCAGTTTACCCACAGCCCCTTCAACTGCAGGAGCAGGGATTTGGGGATAGAGGCTGGGTTCGAACCGTCTTCACTTCCTTTCTCCTTTGCAGTTCCCAGGGCAGGGTCTCTCGGAACCGACTCCTGGGTAGGGTTGGTCTATGGCATACATGGCTGCGGATGAGAGCCCACATGCACCAGAGCACGTTCCCAGCCTGGTGGGTTGTAGCAGACGCATCCACACACAGGCACCCTCCGACCACGCAGGCACGGCCCGCGCAGGTGCACCGAGCATACTCCCCGACATGGCCGGGTATCACTCACACGCACGCGCACCCACGTGCACCTGCAGCGCGCACCCGCACCTGCATGGCGGTCCGGCTGAGCGGCGCGTCCTCCGGCCGGTGCTTGGCGTGGTGCGGCAGCTCGGCGTTGTCGCGGTAGTCTCGGCCCTTGGAGTGCTGCAGGTGCAGGACGGCCGGGCTCTTGACCGGGAGGGGCGGCCGCTGCCCCTGGGCGGGCAGGGGCTGCTGGCTGAGTTCCGACCTGGAAGGCTTGATGGGCCTCTTGACCGGCACCGGCACCGGCACCGGCACCGGGACCGGGACCTGCGAGCCGGCCGGGGCCTTGGGCTTCCCTTGGCTCTTGTCCCCGCCCGGCGGGCGGCCCTCGGGGGTGGAGCAGGTGAAGGAGCGGACCCGGGGCGTGGGGCTGAGGAAGGGTGCAGGCGGGGGCGCCGGCTTGCCGGTCCCCTTGCTGCCCTCGGCTTCCTGGGCTTTGGAGAGCAGGATGCTGGGTGACACGATGCCTAGGTCCGGGCAGGGCGGGGGCTCCTTCCTCAGCATCTTTGGGGACTCCTGCTCTTTCCTGGGAGCCGGCTTCGGGAATGCGCTCACAGACCCGTACAGGGGGTTCTCAAACATCTCGGGCTTGGTCAGCTGCGGCTCCTCGGGAGGCAACGGTTCCCCCACACTCTTCGCCGCATCGCCGGGCCTGGAGCGTGAGAAAGAAGACGCACAGGGAAGAAACACAGATGGGGAGTGCCTGCTGAATGCCTGCGGGGTTTCCTTTGGGGGAGATAAGACCTTTCAAACTAGATAGAGGTGGTGGTTGCCTGAACACGGTGAAGGCACTCAATGCCACCCAGTTGTTCACTGGGAAAACGTTAGGCTTCATTTTATGTTATGTGAATTCCACTGTGATTAAGACAGGAGAAGGAACTGTTACTCTAACTCTTACGTCGATGGTCTCAAAGGTAACCTCAACTCTTTCCTTGGACATTTTCCACCATAGAAACTGTCCACACCAGAGCATCACTAAGCAAGGGGGACTAGCCAATTCTGCTCTGAGCCACAGAGAAACAGAAGCCTGTGCTACTGGAGGGTCTCAAGTTCAGAAGCTCCATTTAACAGAAGCGTGGAAGTCCCCCAAGTGTGAGACGCTGCCCCTGGTGCAGGCGGTGGACGTGAACCAGACGAAATCGGTGCTCCCGGGACCCACGGTCCCTATTAACATGGTGTTCTTCCCTCTGCACAGAGCCCTCTCCCTGGAGAACTCCTGGTGAGCATGGTTTCCTTTGTGCCCTCATTCAGAGTGAGAAGCAAACAGCGGTGTTCCTGCTGAAAACTAGAAGCCACCTAGAGAGAGGCGTCAGGAAACAAGCCAGTAGCGAGAAAAGAGGCCTGTCTGATTGATGGACAGAGAAGGAGGGCCACACTCCCGGGGTAGGTGAGAGCTTCCTTTGTTTGTGTTTCTTGATTTACTTCTGCTCTTGCTGGAGGTGGTTTCCTGCTGAACGAACTAGGAGAACCAGGAATGGGGACATATTTTGCTTCCTGGCCAGCGGCATGGTCTCCCAGGGGCGTGTTCTGTGTTCTGCAAAAATGAGGAAGCTGTTGAGAAGAAAATGTGGGTCCCTTGGAAAACGCACTGAACCGGTCCGGCCGTGACACCTCATACTGATGGAGCGTGTGCTGCAATGCTGCTCAGAAGTTACTGAACAGCCATGGCTAATGGACTCTTTAGGGAGGAGGAGTGAGCAGAGGCCATCCTCTCACTGGGACCAGTGAGACAAGATGTGGGGTTTCGGGACACGAAGAATTGGGCTGTCGCTCATTACTCTTTGGAAAGACCTGGAAGCAGTTGCCTAAGCAGAAGGCCTCCCTCTCCCCTCTGGGCCATCCTCGGGACCTGCTCTGGACCCCCAAAGACCTCTGCTCTGAGTTATCCCGGGGAGGAAGGGACAGAAGGGGGAAAGCAGCATTGGGTGAAACTTCACCCGAAGTTTTGGATGAAGAGGCCAGAAGGAGAAAAGAAAGGTGCATGGCCTGCCGCCTGAAGCTCGCGCTCAGTGATGAGATAGGAAGGATCCTGCTTGCAGAGAATTAGGGGCGGGGCCAGAAAGCCAACCCTGGATGCAAGCATTTTGCTGACTGCAAAGACGGGCAGGCAAGGCAAGCTTTCCTCAAGAAGGGGGCTTCTGTCACTGTCAGAGAGGGGGAGGATTTGTGGGGGTGCGGAGACTGGGGAAGACCGCTTTTAAAAAGTCTTATTTCCTTGATGGGAAGTCACAAGGAACCAGCTCCCATAGTAGCCATGGCTGTGGAATCTGCCAGCCCATCCCCAGGATACAGAGTGGGTTCCTGGGGCCAAATGATTTCATTCCTCAGATCCGGAGTCTATTCTTTTCTAAAGGAGCAAAGCACCAAGCAAGGTCTGAGAAGAGCCCTCTTTCTCTCTTTTTTTTCTGTTTAAACTTTTTATTTTGTATTGGGATATAGCTGATTAACGAAATATCAATAACCTCAGATATGCAGATGACACCACCCTTATGGCAGAAAGTGAAGAGGAACTCAAAAGCCTCTTGATAAAAGTGAAAGAGGAGAGTGAAAAGGTTGGCTTGAAGCTCAACATTCAGAAAACAAAGATCATGGCATCTGGTCCCATCACTTCATGGGAAATAGATGGGGAAACAGTGGAAACAATGTCAGACTTTATTTTTTTGGGCTCCAAAATCACTGCGGATGCTGATTGCAGCCATGAAATTAAAAGATGCTTACTCCTTGGAAGGAAAGTTATGACCAACCTAGATAGCACATTAAAAAGCAGAGACATTACTTTGCCAACCAAGGTCCGTCTAGTCAAGGCTATGGTTTTTCCCATGGTCATGTATGGATGTGATAGTTGGACCGTGAAGAAAGCTGATCGCCAAAGAATTGATGCTTTTGAACTGTGGTGTTGGAGAAGACTCTTGAGAGTCCCTTGGACTGCAAGGAGATCCAACCAGTGCATTCTAAAGGAGATCAATCCTGGGTGTTCATTGGAAGGACTGATGCTAAAGCTGAAACTGCAATACTTTGGCCACCTTATGCGACGAGTTGACTCACTGGAAAAGACTCTGATGCTGGGAGGGATTGAGGACAGGAGGAGAAGGGGACGACAGAGAATGAGATGGCTGGATGGCATCACCGACTTGATGGACGTGAGTTTGAGTGAACTCCGGGAATTGGTGATGGACAGGGAGGCCTGGCGTGCTGTGATTCATGGGGTTGCAAAGAGTCGGACACGACTGAGCGACTGAACTGAACTGAACTAAACTGAATGTTGTGATAGTTTCAGGTGGACAGCAAAGGGACTTAGCTGTACATACACGTATCCATTCTCCCCGAAACCCCTTTCCCAACCAGGCAGCCACATAACATTGAGCAGAGTTCCCTGTGCTATACTGTAGGTCCTTGGTTATCCGTTTTGAATGTAGCAGTGTGTTTGTGTCCATCCCAAATTCTCCTACTGGCCCTTCCCTCTGGCAACCATAAGTTCATTTTCTAAGTCTGTGAGTCTCAAGCAGAGTCCCCTTTCGAACCAAGTGACTTCTGTCCAGGGTGACCAGTCGTCCTGGTTTGCCCAGGACTTAAGGTGTTTCCTGGGATGTGGGATTCCTGGTGCAAAAGAAGGGGACAGCGTTGGGCAAACTGGGGCAGCTGGCCACTCTGCTTCGTCGTTGTGCAGTGTCAGGGGGACTGGGACGCCCCCTTTCCCATGACCTCTCTCAGGCTGAGTGGGGGCTTGGGAGCAGCAGAGGACCTCAGGCAGGGAGAGCCCCCAGCTTCTTGCCTCTAGTCACCTCCTTGCTGAGAAGTAAGCTGAGCACCATCCCCACCCTGTATCTACGATGTCCCCTTTCTGAAGCTGTCACCTGTAAAACAGGAGGGAACTGCTGTGTTCCCAGCTGCATGCTTGAACTTGAACTTGTGCTGGGTTCAGTTCAGTCGCTTAGTCGTGTCCGACTCTCCGTGACCCTATGAATCACAGCACGCCAGGCCTCCCTGTCCATCACCAACTCCCGGAGTTCACTCAAACTCATGTCCATCGAGTCGGTGATGCCATCCAGCCATCTCATTCTCTGTCGTCCTCATCTCCTTCTGCCCCTAACCTTTCCCAGCATCAGAGTCTTTTCCAGTGAGTCAACTCGTCGCATGAGGTGACCAAAGTACTGCAGTTTCAGCTTTAGCATCAGTCCTTCCAATGAACACCCAGGATTGATCTCCTTTAGAATGCACTGGTTGGATCTCCTTGCAGTCCAAGGGACTCTCAAGAGTCTTCTCCAACACCACAGTTCAAAAGCATCAATTCTTCTGCGATCAGCTTTCTTCACAGTCCAACTCTCACATCCATACATGACCACGGGAAAAACCATAGCCTTGACTAGATGGACCTTGGTTGCTGGGTTTAGGTTAGCACAAAGAGACATTTACTTTGGGAACTTAACATTTCACTTGAACAATCCCCCTGTTCGCTGTGGTTGCTTCTGTTTCCCGGGTTTGCCAAAGAGAGGACCTTTGTCAAAGAGGCACCTCAGGACCCACCATGTGGTGGCTTTTGTTAATTTTTCCAGGAGAGGAAGCAAGACTGCTTCTCCTTCTGGATTTCTTACGGAAAGACCAGAGTCTATGATGTTATCGACAAAGTCTGAAAACTAGAGGTATAGAGACAAGGCTGAGCCTGCCCTGTCCGGTCCCATCCTCCATCCTTCTGTCCCATCCATCCTTCCATTCATCTGCCCAGTTTTTTTTTTAATAAGAGAACAGAAGAGAGTTATAAACTGCCCTTCAAGCCAGAGAAAACTCCAGCCAGGCCTGGTGAGTGTTGGGAGTGGCAGGAGATGAGGGGAAACGTGTTCTATGGCACGCTCTTCCCTGACTCTGAATTCACGACAGAAAATGCCAAGAGGAACGTGGGACCTCAAGAGAGGGGAAGACAGACCCAGAGTGGTCCCCCCGAAGCCATCAACAACGGTACCGGCAGCCCCCAAAGGAAGCCTGTGCTGATGATACTTTGCGCATCTTCAGTCATTGTTAATTAAGGCCTGCACTTTTAATTTCTGACACCCTGTGGTTACGGGAAACCTGGAGGGCTCTGGAGCCTGGCAAATGTGTGGGTTTGCTTGGTTAAGGCAGCGGCTGTGTGGGCTCCTCCCAGGCTCCCAGCCTCTGGGCACATGCTGCCTGGACCAATTCTCGATGCAGACCTTCTCTAACCGCTGGGTTTTTCCCGAAGTTTCACGGCCAAACCCCCTCCTCCCTCTGTGGGCCGACTGCTCTCCTCCTCTTGGGAATGCCCAGGTCCAGCTGCTGCTTGTTCGAATTGCTCTCAACAGGATAGAAGGGAAAGTTGCCCCTGAGAGCAGGAACCACCGTGGTTGAGAGGAGACCGAGGAACTGGGAGCTGGGGAGGGACTTTCACATGGAGATTCCCATCTCTGTTCTGCAGGGCCCTCCTGGGAGTGGGAGGTTGACGGGTGTTTACTGCTTATAGAAACGTATTTTTCTATGAAGGTTGTTTTTACAGGACCATTTTTCTTTGGCAGTATGTTTAAATTTTTTTTCTCCATGTTTTAAAAAAACCTTTCAAGGGACTTCCCTGGTAGTCCAGTGGCCGAGACTCCACACTCCCAGTATAGGGAGCCGAGGTTCGATCCCAGCTCAGGGAACTAGATCCCACGAAGTTTGCAGGCCACAAGCAAAGATCCAGTGGGCCGCAACTAAGACTGGCACAGCCAAATAAACGAACATTAAAAGCCCTAACCTTTGCAGTTTACACCAATAGGGTAGGAACCGGAGATTCCACCTGCATTTCTCAAGAACCTCCTGTGTTCTAGGCCCTGAGGGTGAGTCAGTGACCAAAATGGGACACACGACCCCACCCTCAGGTGGCTTCTGTTCGATGCCCAGGCCTCCTGGCGGTGAAAAGCCAGGGAAGGGCGAGGTCATGGTGAAGAGGACACTCACCTTGACTCCTGCGTCCTGAGGCAGGGGCCCCGGGTTGCCGTTGACGATGTAAACTTCTTGGGTGATATGGGTGGTTGGGAGGGTGGCGTCGGGGGGCTCTCTCCCCTTCCAGGCCCCAGGGCGGAGTCCTTGAGCGGCTGGTCATAGCTCCAGGCGGTGGGCTGCTGGTCGGGGGACAGGGTCTGCTTCAAGTGCCCGAAGGCCCCCACCCCCATGTAGCTGGGGTTGATGATCTCTGTGATGCCGGAGCTGCTGCATGGAGGGACCCTGTGGGGGGAAGGGGGGACACACAGTCACACCTCACGGCTCCTCCGGGGCAGCACTGGTCTGAGGACAGAGTCCTTTGATGTCCCTTGGGGCTCCTCAGGCTCTCCCCAACTCCAGTGAGTTTCCTCCTTAGAACAGGCTGGGGCTTTTAGCTCTGGAGCCACATCTGCTAACGTCCTTGGTCCTCAGGAAATATGACACCCGTCCCGTGTGAACATCTCTGTAGCTTCCTCCTGGAGTGGGCATCTTTCTAGTAGGCTGTGCCTTCCCAAGGCAGGGACTGCACCTTACGTGCCTTGGTTTCTCTAGAACCTGACACATGGAGGTACTCAGTGTTGGTTGAACTGAACTTTGCAACGCAGAAGAGTGTCCCTGGCCTTGCCTCATTCACACCAACCTCCCCTGAGCCTGGGGTTTGTGGTCAGAAGCCTCGGAGCTGGAAGCAGGACAGGCCTCTTGTGGCTGGTGCTTTCTTTCCCTCTGAGTCCTTGCTTTCTCTCTCTTCCACTCCCTGTCCTGGGTCTGTAAAGTCAGGCTAGTTTGCAGTGAAGCCCTGGCTCTTACCCACCCTACCCCCAATCTACCTGTTGGCAGGTTCCCACTGCTTCATGGGGTCATGGCTGGTAAGGCTTTTCAGGGATTTGGGTCCACTGGATTCATCCCGCTCCGTCTTCACAAAGTCTGCAAGAAAGGGGCCGGGAAAGATTGTGTGAGGGTGCTGCTCCCAGGGTTTGGGCCAGGATGGCTCAGAGGTTTCCACTGGTGTGCTGAAGCTGGAGAGTGAATACTGGCTGTCTGAGGGCAGATTCTGAGACCTCGGGTGTGTTCCGTGGTCGATCAGTTATGCCTGCACAGCTCCAGGACCAGGAGAGTGCGCATGTATGACCCAGAGTTGTCATTTCCTGCGACATCTCCAACTCGGTGGTGTCAGCGAGGGACAAAGCAGGCAGCTATTTTTTGGCAGATCTGAATAAAAGAAATACAGCCAGGTAGCACTGCAAGAGCACTCAGTGCCCAAAGCCAACCTGTTCACAAGCTTAATGGGGAACTGGGACCCCATCTTCATAACTGGCTGTGGCTGTAGGGGTACCAGGTCCCCCTCAGGTCTAGATCCTGCAAGAGAAAGCAGCTCCCAAAGGCAGAGCCAGGAGGCACACGCGTAGGAGGTGGCGCCCTCGATGCCCAGAGCCTTCCACGACCAGGGGCTGCCAGACTGTCCACATGCACGAGTCCCGCTGTCTCGCTGTTCATGTGAGCGGCAGGACCCCATCACGTTTACAAACCAAAAGATGCTTAGCAGGGGCTGAACCTGCACTTTCACCTTGGACCAGCCGTTTGGCTCAGTGTGTGACCTTCACCCCATCACTTAACCTCTCTGTGCCTCGGTTTCCCTGTCTACCAACCAAGGACAAGACCCAGCTCTCGGAGCTGTTGTGACGGAGAAATGAGGTGGCATTTCATAGATGATCGTTTCATGCATTAAGTATAAAATGAAAGCCTGACTCATTTTAGACACTGTTATTTGAGCACTTTTGAGGAAGAATTAAGGCGAAGAGGAAAAGGAAAAAAATGATCTATTGTCTGAGAAGGAAGACAGACTTGATTAACATATTTTGAGCAGCTCTGTGCCTCTCAAATCATTTATTATTTCAAGCAGGGAGGTTTTAATGGGACGGATACTACTGAGAAGGACACGTGTTAATTTCCAGGTTTCAAAAAATGTATGCAGGGTTCAGAGAAAATTACAAATCCGCATCTTCCTTGTGTTCTCTGTTACTAGGTCTCCTGACCACACTTCAATAGTCTCACAGTGAAGTTGTAATAATTCGCATCTCAGAGATGTGACGTCTGAACTTGCCTAATGCAGCAGCCCCCAGCCTTTTTGGCACTAGGGACCACTTTCGTGGAAGATAGTTTTTCTACAGACTGGGGAGGGGGGTGGGTGGTGGTTTCAAGATGAATCAGGTACACACTTATTGTGCACTTTATTTCTAATATTAATACCTCAGCTCCACCTCAGATCATCATGCATTAGGTCCCAGAGGTTGGGGACCCCTGGCCTAATGGGAAACAGCAAGAGTATTCTTTGGGGACCGGTAGGGAATGACTCTCTGATGCTGGCATTTCACATGGGGTGAGCAAACACCCATGATGAGCATTTGGTCCCAAGCTTGTCTACATTGGTGTCCTTTCTGAGCTACAAAAAATGCATCCTCCTGATGGCCAGCTGGGAGAAGGCAATGGCACCCCACTCCAGTACTCTTGCCTGGAAAATCCCACAGACGGAGGAGCCTGGTAGGCTGCAGTCCATGGGGTCGTGAAGAGTCGGACACGACTGAGTGCCTTCACTTTCAGTTTTCACTTTCATGCATTGGAGAAGGAAATGGCAACCCGCTCCAGTGTTCTTGCCTGGAGAATCCCAGGGATGGCGGAGCCTGGTGGGCTGCTGTCTATAGGGTCGCACAGAGTTGGACACGACTGATGCGACTTAGCAGCAGGAGCAGCAGCAGATGGCCAGCCGAAGTAAGCAAGTGGCAAAGAGGGGGAGAGGAAGATTGAGTTCAAGTTCAAAGAGGTGCTAGGGGACTCTGTCTGGCAAGAGAAGGCCACAGAGGATGGCTGGGACTAGGGTCAGGAAGGGCCCAAGAAATGTGCTCAGGATGAGAGTGGGGCTTCCAGGTGCATACGGTGAGTGAAGGGGATATCAAAGGTGCGGAAGCGCAGGGTGGGCACCAGGAGGGCAGGCTGCAGACACATATGCGGGCATATGTGTACATATGAGTGCGCACCATGTGGCCACGAGGAAGAACAGGAACACGTGGGAAATTCTAATCTCAGCTGCAGCCGTGGTTTCAGTCTCCCTCGCCCCTGAGCCAGGAAAGAGCCTGTGAGCAATTGGCAGGTCTGTGTGCAACCCTGGCCCCCCTGGTGGAGGTGTTCACAGGGCATGACAAGGCCCGCAAGGCTCACGTGAGAGCAGAGGACCCGGGAAAACCACACGCTTCACCTCCTGACAGACGTGAGTTGACTGGGGTCGCGGAAGGGTGATCTGAGGCTGTGGACTGTTGCGGTTCTATAGGGAAATTCCTGAACCTATGGAGGGTTGGGCCAGAATTGTCTCTGAGGCCCCCTCCAAGGCTGGCTTTTCGTCTTGAGGCCTCAGCAGACAGAATATTTCATGCCTGTTCCCCGCCCAGTGGCGCTGAGGAGGGGGTGTGTCCACTTACCATAGAGCTTCTCCCTCATCTTGCCCTGGGAGGTCTGCAGCTTAATGTTCCCCCGGAAGTGGCCGGTCATCTCTCCGTGGTGGGTGAGAGGCGTGTAGATGGGGAGCTGAGTTTCCGTGGCTTCTAGCCGTAAAGCAATGCAGCCCTCGCCTGGGGAGTTGGGAGGACAGTAGTCAGGTCAAGACCCCCTCATTTCCCAGAGAAACACCATGCATTTGTCCTGGAGATTTATCCCCCCTCCCAGACTGCAGTGGCCAAGGCAGGGATTATGGGACTAACCTTTCAAAACAACTCCTCAGCAATTTGGGGAAAACAGCTCAAACCTTCAGTGAACTCCACGCAGATTAGTGGATGCAAGAAATTAAATCATAGAAAATCCAGCAGAAAACCAGAATTAAATACTAATCTGATTGCTGGAGAGAAGGATAACCTCCCAAGGTTTGAAGCAGTGTGAGAAATGACAAAACAAGACTGACAGATAAGAGGATATAAGAGTTTAAAACTTCTGCATAGAGGAATTTTTTAAAAATGGAAAGAGGACAGACTGAGGCCATTCTCTGCAGCCAGCTTCAGAGAGGGTATTTTATCTGAACGCCTCAAAAATCAAATCTCCAGCAGAGTAATGGGCAGACTACTCCACAGACATTTTCTACAAAAAGAGGAATGTAACTAGTTAATTTCATTCCATGAATCAAGGCAAATTGGAAGTGGTCAAACAGGAGATGGCAAGAGTGAACATAGACATTCTAGGAATCAGTGAATTAAAATGGACTGGAATGGGTGAATTTAACTCAGATGACCATTATATCTACTACTGTGGGCAGGAATCCCTTAGAAGAAATGGAGTAGCCATCATGGTCAACAAAAGAGTCCGAAATGCAGTACTTGGATGCAATCTTAAAAGTGACAGAATGATTTCTGTTCGTTTCCAAGGCAAACCATTCAATATTACAGTAATCCAGGCCTATGCCCCAACCAGTAACGCTGAAGAAGCCGAAGTTGAATGGTTCTATGAAGACCTACAAGACCTTTTAGAACTAACACCCAAAAAAGATGTCCTTTTCATTATAGGGGACTGGAATGCAAAAGTAGGAAGTCAAGAAACCTGGAGTAACAGGCAAATTTGGCCTTGGCGCACGGAATGAAGCAGGGCAAAGGCTAATAGAGTTTTGTCAAGAGAATGCACTGGTCATAGCAAACACCCTCTTCCAACAACACAAGAGAAGACTCTACACTTGGACATCACCAGATGGTCAACACCGAAATCAGATTGATTATATTCTTTGCAGCCAAAGATGGAAAAGCTCTATACAGTTAGCAAAAACAAGACAAGGAGCTGACTGTGGCTCAGATCATGAACTCCTTATTGCCAAATTCAGACTTAAATTGAAGAAAGTAGGGGAAACCACTAGACCATTCAGATATGACCTAAATCAAATCCCTTATGATTATACAGTGGAAGTGAGGAATAGATTTAAGGGACTAGATCTGATAGATAGAGTGCCTGATAACTCTGGACGGAGGTTCGTGACATTGTACAGGAGACAGGGACCAAGACCATCCCCGTGGAAAAGAAATGCAAAAAAGCAAAATGGCTGTCTGAGGAGGCCTTACAAATAGCTGTGAAAAGAAGAGAGGCGAAAGGCAAAGGAGAAAAGGAAAGATATAAGCATCTGAATGCAGAGTTCCAAAGAATAGCAAGGAGAGATAAGAAAGCCTTCCTCAGTGATCAGTGCAAAGAAATAGAGGAAAACAACAGAAAAGGAAAAACAAGTGATCTTTCCAAGAAAATTGAGATTCCAAGGGAACATTTCGTGCAAAGATGGGCTCGATAAAGGACTGAAATGGTAAGGACCTAACAGAAGCAGAAGATATGAAGAAGAGGTGGCAAGAATACACAGAAGAACTGTACAAAAAAGATCTTCACGACCAAGATAGTCACGATAACGTGATCACTGACCTAGAGCCAGACATCTTGGAATGTGAAGTCAAGTGGGCCTTAGAAAGCATCACTACGAATAAAGCTAGTGGAGGTGATGGAATTCCAGTGGAGCTATTTCAAATCTTGAAAGATGATGCTGTGAAAGTACTGCACTCAATATGCCAGCAAATTTGGAAAACTCAGCAGTGGCCACAGGACTGGAAAAGGTCAGTCTTCATTCCAATCCCAAAGAAAGGCAATGCCAAAGAATGCTCAAACTACCGCACAATTGCACTCATCTCACACGCTAGCAAAGTGATGCTCAAAATTCTCCAAGCCAGACTTCAGCAATATGTGAACTGTGAACTCCCAGATGTTCAAGCAGGTTTTAGAAAAGGCAGAGGCACCAGAGATCAAATTGCCAACATCTGCTGGATCATGGAGAAAGCAAGAGAGTTCCAGAAGAGCATCTATTTCTGCTTCATTGACTATGCCAAAGCCTTTGACTGTGTGGATCACAGTAAACTGTGGAGAATTCTGAAACAGATGGGAATACCAGACCACCTGACCTGCCTCTTGAGAAACCTGTATGCAGGGCAGGAAGCAACAGTCAGAACTGTACATGGAACAACAGACTGGTTCCAAATAGAAAAAGGAGTGCGTCAAGGCTGTATATTGTCACCTTGCTTACTTAACTTATATGCAGAGTACATCATGAGGAACGCTGGACTGGAAGAAGCACAAGCTGGAATCAAGATTGCTGGGAGAAATATCAATAATCTCAGATATGCTGATGACACTACCCTTATGGCAGAAAGTGAAGAGGAACTCAAAAGCCTCTTGATGAAAGTGAAAGAGGAGAGTGAAAAGGTTGGCTTGAAGCTCAACATTCAGAAAACAAAGATCATGGCATCTGGTCCCATCACTTCATGGGAAATAGATGGGGCAACAGTGGAAACAGTGTCAGACTTTATTTTTTTGGGCTCCAAAATCACTGCGGATGCTGATTGCAGCCATGAAATTAAAAGATGCTTACTCCTTGGAAGGAAAGTTATGACCAACCTTGATAATATATTAAAAAGCAGAGACATTACTTTGCCAACAAAGGTCCATCTAGTCAAGGCTATGGTTTTTCCCTTGGTCATGTATGGATGTGAGAGTTGGACTGTGAAGAAAGCTGATCGCCGAAGAATTGACGCTTTTGAACTGTGGTGTTGGAGAAGACTCTTGAGAGTTCCTGTACCACAAGGAGATCCAACCAGTCCATTCTAAGGGAGATCGATCCTGGGTGTTCATTGGAAGGACTGATGCTAAAGCTGAAACTGCAATACTTTGGCCACCTCATGCGACGAGCTGACTCACTGGAAAAGACTCTGATGCTGGGAAGGGTTGGGGGCGGGAGGAGAAGGGGACGACCGAGAATGAGATGGCTGGATGGCATCACCGACTCTGTGGACTTGAGTCTGAGTGAACTCCGGGAGTTGGTGATGGACAGGGAGGCCTGGCGTGCTGTGATTCATGGGGTCGCGGAGAGTCGGACACGACTGAGCGACTGAACTGAACTGAACTGAACTGAAATGGAAACCAGTTCAGTCTTCTGAGTCATCAAAAATGCAAATTAAGGCATCACTTAAGGGACTCTCTTACAGACCTGAAACTAGCAAAATAAGAAGGAAGCAAAAAACAGTGCCAGTAAGGATCTGGGGAGACCCGCACACGTGGACATAAGCAGGTCAACAAGGCAAGATAGAGCCTTCACAGCCCTCAGTTTGATGACGAGGGCCAAGAACCACAAACACATGGACACCTTGCTTTAGCCAGGAAACGTGGGCGCTTGTCCTGAAGAGACTGTCCAAAAGAACAAATGCAGTCAAAGGAGATTGAAGAATGTCCACAAAGAAGGAAAGGCAACCCTTGTCCACTCTTGGTGGGAATGTAAATAGGTGCAGCCACTGTGGAAAACAGTATGGCATTTCCTTACCAAAAAAAAAAAACTAAAAATAGAACTGCCGTATGATCCAGCAGTCTCATTCCTGCTCATATATCTGGAGAAAAGTCTAATTCAAAAAGATACATTCAGTTCTATGTTCACAGTAGCGCTATTGACAATCACCACGACACAGAAGCAACCAGAATGTCCTTAACAGATGAACGTGGCGGACATACACAACGGAACATTAGCTGTAAGAAAAAGAAACAATGCCATTCGAGGCAACAGGGATGGACCTCGAGCTTCTCACACTGAGCGAAGTGGGTCAGACAGAGACAAATATCAGACGGTATCACGCACATCTGGACTCTGAAGGATCGCTCAGCGTATTTACAGAACAGAAATAGACTCGCAGACATAGAAAACAAACTCGTGGTAACCAGTGGAAAGCAGGCACGGGGGACAAACTCGGAGTTTGGGGTTAGCAGGTAAAACCACTACATATAAAATAAATAGCAGAGTCCTACTTTACAACACAGGGAGATACAGTCAATATCCTATAATGAATCATAACGGAAAACACTATGACGCAGTATATAATATATATCTGCATCAACTTGCTGTACACCAGATACTGCTGCTGCTGCTGCCGTGTCACTTCAGTCGTGTCCGACTCTGTGTGACCCCATAGACAGAAGCCCACCAGGGTCCCCCGTCCCTGGGATTCTCCAGGCAAGAACACTGGAGTGGGTTGCCATTTCCTTCTCCAATGTGTGAAAGTGAAAAGTGAAAGTGAAGTCGCTCAGTTGTGTCCGACCCTTAGCGACCCCACGGACTGCAGCCTACCAGGCTCCTCCGTCCATGGGATTTTCTAGGCAAGAGTACTGGAGTGGCTTGCCATTGCCTTCTCCAACACCAGATACTAACACATTGTAAATCAACTGGGGTTTAATAACAAATAAAAATGTCCACAAAGAAGTCCATTTGAGCATTATTGATAACACTAACAAAAATAATTGGCTGAGCCTCAACAGTGGTCGTAAGGAATACTTTTAACAATGAGGATATAAAAAGATTGAAAGATGACCAAAAAATGAAGCTATCGTAAGTTCATGGACTATTATGAAACCATCAGAAGCAACCATCATGAAGGCTGGGTTGGAGGATCGTGGAAAATGTGTCTTATCTGATGCTAGGTGAGGAAAGCAGACTACAGCAGGTGTCTCCGTGGTAAATATTCACGTAGAAATCTACGTGCCTATGAACACTGGAGTGTGAAAGCAAATAAATAGGAGACTGCTGAATGATTTCTTTCCTAGGGATGAGTATGATGGGTCTTCCAGGCGGCGCTAGTGGTTAAGAATCCGCCTGCCAATGCAGGAGATGTAAGAGACACGGGTTCGAACCCTGGGTGGGGAAGATCCCCTGGAGGGGGAAATGGCAACCCACTCCAATATTCTTGCCTGAAGAATCCCATGGACAGAGGAGCCTGGTGGGCTATAGTCCATGGGGTCGCAAAGACTCGGACATGATTGAGCGTCTGAGCACATCAGTATGATGTGCTGTTTGTCAGCATGATACCAAGAGAAAGAAACAAACGAGGACCTCAGTGTCTGGAAGGAAGATGGAGCCTCAGAGCCACGTGCCCATTTCCTGTCAGCCAACCTCCTGACACTCCGGTACCATGTGGATCCTTTTTCTTTGCTCCATCAGACTCCTTGGGCTCTACCCACCCCTGCCTGGCTCAGGGACCCTCTTTTCCAGTGCCGTGGTGGGAGGGAGTGGAGGGAACGATTCTGGAGCTGCGCTATCTGGGTTCAAGTCCAGGGTCACGCAGCAGTGGCTGGGTGACCTTGGACAAGTCACTTCATTTCCTCCCCTCTGCAACGAGAGTGGTGATGGCACCTAGATCCCAGGGCTCTGGGTAGAGCCTGCAGAGTGGGCGACAGACACACATGGGCACCCTTCCTGTCTGCAGCCTCTTTCTGCTTCCCGGCTTCCCCTGATCAGCATTAACCACCTGCAGATTCCTTCCACTGGAAGCAGGCGCCCACCCTGGACCCCACTGCACAGGCTGGTGGGTCTTGCGCCCTCCGCCTTCTCGCCCCACACACTCCCTCACTGCACACTGTTCCCCCAAGTCCAGAGATGATCCCGGGGCACTTGGTCTGCAGGACGCAAGTCTTCACTTGGCCGGATCTCTCGGCCACGTTTGCTGTCATAACCACCCCCTCCTCTCGAGCAGCTCTGACGGCGTCCGTGACCCCAGTCTTCCAGTTTCCTCCCACTTCTCTGGCTGAGTCTCCTTTGCCTGCTCCTCCCCACAGCTGACCCAGTTCAGGAAATGGAAACATTAACTCAGCTACTGAAGCACGAGTGCAGGGCCATCCTCCACCCTCTTCCCCAGATGTCCCTTCTCAGTACCTCTCAATTTTAAACTTTCATTCTGGCTCCCTCATCCACCATGTGTTGTTGTTGTTGAGTCGCTCAGTCGTGTCCGACTCTTTGCGACCCCATGGACTGCAGCTCACTAGGCTTCCCTGTCCTTTGCCATCTCCCGGATCTTACTCAAACTCATGTCCACTGAGTCGGTGATGCCATCCAATCATCTCATCCTGTGTCACCCCCTTCTCCTCCTGCCCCCAATCTTTCCCAGCATCAGGGTCTTTTCCAATGAGTCGGCTCTTCACATCAGGTGGCCAACGTATTGCAGTTTCAGCTTCAGCATCAGTGAATATTCAGGGTTCATTTCCTTTAGGATTGATATCCATCACGTTGATCATTGCAAACTCTGTTTCTAAGTTGTAAACTTGACCATGTCATCCTCTTGCTTGACTCTTTAGTGGCTTCCTGCTGGCCCCAGGATGTAGTATTTACCCCTGACCTGGCCTGTGTGGAGCTGCCAATCTGGCTCCTTGCCTCCAGCCTCTGTCTGACTACCTGCCCCCTCACCCCATGCTCCAGCTGCACTGAACATACCAAGTTCAAGGGCACAGCTAACACCGCACTGGAGCCAGGGGCAGGCTGAAGATCTTAACAGAAGATGGTGTCTCTCTAGGGGGACAGTTGCTGGGGCCACAGGCCTTCTCACACCAGTCTGGGCTGGGCACTGAGCAGTGCCAGGTGGGCCTGGGCCCAGCTGAGGGCTCAGCCAGTCGCCACCCGTGTGACTCTCTCTCTGAGCTCAGTTTGCTCACCGACTAATGGGGAGGACAGTGTCTGCTTCACAGGGTCGTGTCAAGATCAGTCGTAATATTTCAAGCACCTGGCATGGAATCCGACACGGGAGAGGCTCCGTGGATGGGAGAGGCTGCCCGCCCCTCCTGGGAGCCCAGTGGGTCAGCAGGATGACTTCCTGGTAACTGTCCCGCTGGCAGGACCAGGATGGGCCGCAGGTGGGTTTTTTGTGAAGGAGGTAACTCCCCTCCCCGACATGGGTGGCCTCGATCCCAGGTATGGCACCTATAGCACCTCTCCCAGGACCCTTACCGTAGGATTCATCGCTGTCAGAGGACTTGATGCTGATCAGGATATGCTGGTCCAGCAGGTACTCGGGGTCAGAGATGATGGGCTTTAGCTGCAGAGAGAATGGCATGGGTTAGCTTGGACAGGTAGGGGACAGGCTTGGGGGAGCCAGCCCAGGGAGAGGGGAATGTGTGGGGCAAGGGACACAGATGTTCTTTTTAAATTTGAATCTCTGCTTTTCCTGTCCAAGAGAGTAGGAAGGTACCCGTATGCCTGCCCTGCCCAGCATGGTGGGGTTAACTTCCTTTCGGAGCCCTCAATCCCATCACACTGCACCCGGGGCCCTGGGGAGAGAGTCTGACCCCAAACATGCCTTCACCCGTACCACCTCCCTTCCCTTCCCACACCCGCACACCCCACGATCAGGAGAGGGACGGGGCCAGGCTGATATTCAGACATCTGAACACACCCCACTCCCAACAAGAGTGCAGCCCTCCCCTTGGCCCCCCGTCCTGGGATGGAGGCTGCATTGAAGGGGGCACTGCAGGGCCTGCCCGCTGTCTGGGAAGGAGGAAACCTGTGTCCACCCGCAGGAGAGCCTCCTGGGTGGGCCTGCAGGGTCCTGTGGGTTGCTGGAGGGTGGCTCAGCAAGTGGCAGGCACAGACCCCAGGTTCCAGCCTGTCCCTGAGTCCCTGCTGGTGTGTCCAGGGGCACAGGGCAGGGCTGGGGGCACAGGGCAGGGCCAGTCCACAGGCACGGGAAGGGGCTTTGCAAGGCTGCCTGCTCCTGCATGCTGGCTCCCGCTTGTGACTTCTTCCCAGCTGAGGGCTGTTCCTCGTGCGGACCCCAACACAGAAGGCCTAATAAAACGCTCACAGGCTGCCCCCTTCCCTCCCCTCCACAGACACCAAGAGATCCCTAGTGCGGGCCTCTGGGTCCATGCCAACTGACGGGATGGACTCTATTCAGAAAGCTCCAGAACAGGTGACTGGATATGGTGGTGGGAGCTCTGGGCCATTCTTGAGGCTCCAGCGCTGCCCCCAGAACTCAGTTCACCGACGTGCAGAGACCGCTGGCTCGAAGTCAGCCCCGGGGCCGGGGTGCTGCTGAGGCAGGAAGAGGAGCGCCCCCACTCCCCATCCCCGGGCAGCAGGGGGAGGGGGAGGTGGAACCTGAACACAGGTCTGCGAGAGACACGGCAGCTCGTGGGGGGCGGGGAGCCTCGTCAGGTGCCTCTGCGGGGTTGCAGAGGGTGAGGAGATGGGGGTGACAGAGGGGGGCCCTGAGATGCTGGGGAGCGGAAGAGACCAAGAGTGAGGAGAGGGCCGGGAGCCGGGCCGAGGAGCTGGCGTCAGGGACCCCATCGGTGCAGGAAGGGGGCCAGGAGCAGACGGGTGCTCCAGAAAGACCCCTCGGCCAGGAGGGAGGGATGGAGCCCCCTGGGAGGCGGCAGTGGGGAGGGGAGGGCAGGCCAGAGGCAGGAGGGCCGGGAGCGGGCCGCTGCGGGGACACTGGGATGGGATGCTGGCATCATTCCCGACTTCACGGAAATAAGAAATGCGCTGTCCGGGTGCTTCCCGGGGGCAGTGAGAGAGGGTCAGGCGGGGTGGGGTGGGGACTGAGCTGGGACATCACCTTGGAGCCCAGGACCACCGGGACTCGGGTCCTGAAAACAGCACCAGACAGGGACTACTGTCAGCTCCGCCCCAGCCTCTTGCATCCAGCGTGCACATGTGCTCAGTGTGTCTGACTCTTTGTGACCCCATGGACTGTAACCCGCCAGGCTCCTCTGTCCATGGGATTCTCCAGGCAAGCACACTGCAGTGGGTTGCCATTTCCTCCTCCAGGGGATCTTCTAGAACCAGGGGTCAAAGCCGGGTCTCCTGCATCCCCTGCATTGGCAGGTGGATTCTTTACCACCCAGGAAGCCCCAGCCTCTTGGAGGACCCCAATCTGAAGTATACCCAGACTAAAGACTTCGGGACTCGGACATAGGTCTTTTCATGTGTGGTCCACAGGTTGGTTCCAATCAACAGTTAGGACCAGTGTGGGGAGCCCAGGCCCCTGAGACCTGCCTGCCCACACCTGCCTGAGGCGGTCCTTTAAAACGCACTTGGGGCATCACATTCCAGGGAATCTTCCAGGGGGGCCTGAGACCCCTCCCCTGTGTGAAAAGCCTTCCCGGCCCTGGACACTCCCTCTACGTCCCCCTCCCTTGTTAAGTGATAAAGAAGCAGGGTTCTATTCCAGGTGTCTCCAGGGTGAACACCAGACATGTTCATCATTACCGTAACATCACGAAAGCAGTGCTGGGTCCCAGTTTTCTGTAATAAAGACAAACGGGGTCCCACTACGGTTGCCTGCAATTCTACCCTCTGCTTGCTGGGGGCCAAGGACAGGTCAGGTTCTCTGTGCATCCAGAGCCAACACAGTTTTCTCTACTCCTTCCTGTGACCCTCTGAGTCAGGGCTGAACAGAAGGAACACTGCAGGGGAACTGGGGCCTTGGGTTGTGGGTCCTGGGTCTGTCACTGTAGCTGTGTGACCATGAACAAGCCTCTCTGAGACCTGCCTCCTTTCGTCTCTCTGTAAAATCACGTGGTCAGAAGACACATCCTCTAGACCCCTTCTATGATCTATTAGGGGAACTGAAATCCATCTAGGAATATTGGGGCCACTAGGTGTGGGTGAGAGTTGGGACATAAAGAAGGCTGAGCACCACAGAATTGATGCTTTTGAACTGTGGTGTTGGAGAAGACCCTCGACAGTCCCTTGGACTGCAAGGAGGTCATACCAGTCAATTCTAAAGGAAATCAGTCCTGAATATTCATTGGAAGGACTGATGCTGAAGCTGAAGCTCCAATACTTTGGCCACCTGATACGAAGAGATGACTCATTGGAAAAGACCCTGATGCTGGGAAAGATTGAAGGTAGGAGGAGAAGGGGACGACAGAGGATGAGATGGTTGGATGGTGTCACCAACTCAATGGACATGGGTTTGAGCAAACTCCGGGAGATAGTGAAGGACAGGGAGGCCTGGCGTGCTGCAGTCCATGGGGTCACAAAGAGTCACACAGGACTGAGCGACTGACCAACAACAAAAGGTGCAGGCCCACGTTTAACCATTGCTGGGAAGAGTCATAAACCACCTTGAAAGGGAGGCAGCTGCTTCTGCCCGCCGGAGCTCTGCCATGGCCAGCACCTCTGGCTGATGAACACAAAATCATCTCTGTTCTTGAGTTACCTTCGGGAGGGTCTCGCCAAACTTCACCACCAACTCCCCTTCGCTTCCTTCTTCATTTTCTCCTTCCTGACTCTTGACAAAACCTGTCGAGGGGACAAGAAGGCAGGTTTTCAGAAGAACAGCATAAGAACCAGACAGAGAAGACTCCTGGGGTCGCTCTACCAGAACCAGGGAGGACACCCACCCTCCTCTTTTATCTGTTGGGGCCACAGCACTGTTGAGGAGCCGAGCTTGCTGGAGATTCTGTTTTGGTTCAGGGGATGGTCATTTGCCAACACGGTCTAATTATTTTTAGGACACTCAGAGATTCCACTCCCTCTCGGCTCCTCTTTGCCACAAACCAGGCAACGGAGGAATCATCACCTCATAGGCGAGGAGGAGATTAGGAAACATGACGGCTCCGGCTCGTCCCACGCCACTCAAGATAACAGCCTTTTGAAACGCTAATTTAAGCTTCCTAACATGCTGTTTCCATAGAAATGTATGCAAATGTCTCGATAGTTTATTAAAAACACCCGCACAAAAATCCTCGTCATTTTTGGAAGTGCTATGCCCTTGCTCAGTGAACTGGGACCTGGGGAGACTTCGGAGAGAAGGCGGATCTGTCACCAGCAGGGGAGCCCAGGCCGAGTCTGCGGAGGAAGGGAGGTGGGACGGCACTGCAGCAGGTGGCCCAAGTCTTGTTCCCAGTTTCTGGAAGCATCTGTCATCCCGTCACACAGGGCCTGCTATTGTGGGGCTGACTCCCCACTTCCCACTCTGGGCCATCTCCATAAGGAGAGCTAGAAACCGCACAGACCGCCTCACCATGGAGCGGCTTTAGACAACCTGCCTAGAAATGTCACCTAGAAAGACTGTTCCCTAAACCCAGTTGTGTGCGAACCGCTCCTTGTCTGATGGGAGGCTGCCCATCTCTAGCTCGCTTTCAGATGCTCAGACCCACTGAGAAAGATGTCTGTGATGCAGGAAAGAGGAGGGGACCCTGGGGAAGAACAGGTGATGACCAGCAGCTGCTCCACCCCGGCGCTGGCCTCCACAAGCTCTGGACCTTTGCCCAGGACTCTCTGGTCACGCCAGGGCCCTGGCTTAGGGGACCCAAAAGTGGGCCAAACTCCGCCCGGTGGGGCAGGCAGAGGATCCAGTTGCCCCGCTGCCCACTTGGTGCGCCTGTGCCCCAGGGACCGCCCCGACCCTGGAGCAGCAGCATCGCAGGTCATTGGGGGCCCCACAGTAACTGGGTGTCCTCTTATACTGTCCCCACTCTCTGACCCCGTCCCCACCGAGGCCCATCAGGAAGGCCTTCCCAGAGGCAGAAGAGAAGGGCCACCAAGGACCAGGCTTTGGTGAAGGGGCCCTGCCCGCACCCCCCCAGAAGGTGAGCACATACTCTCCAAGCAGCTGGAGTGGAACTCCAGGTAGAATTTGGTCTGGGACTTGGTCTTCAGTGTGGCGTAGCACCCGAGAAACTCGATCTGCCCTTGGCTGTCAGTGGTCCCTGGGCCTGGAATGGGGGAGAGCAGAGGTTCGGTTCCACAGTGTGTCTGGAGACGGAGCACTTCGATCCAGCCCTGCTTCTCCCCTGCAACACCGAGCTCCCTCCTCACATCCAGGGTCTAAGTGGAGGGAGGGTGTCCCCTGAAATCCCACCACCTACGTGGGTAACAGCCTCTCTGCTGAGTCCAAGCTGGTGTAGGGCAGAGAGGGAAGAGTTCTAAGCTCAGCTGTGCCACCAAAGCTGTGCGGGCCCTGGGTAACACCCTTAACACTGGGGCCTCCCCAGGGGTTCTGGCAAAGAGGGCTGGTAGATGCCCAAATCGATCTTGTTTCTAAGTTCACATAGTGAGGCAGGCCTGCTCTTCCTTCCAGGCATGGTTCCCTCCTGTTTCTTACTCGGAGCTCCCTATGCTCACTGGTACCAGGTAACTTGCAGGTGTGGCCTTCCTTTAGATGATGCTTTTGCGAGTGTCCTGAGACTGACTGTGAACAGTGTCCCGTCCTTCTGCAAAAACTCTGAGCCACCTGAGAGCAAGGACACACACCACCTATCCCTCTACCCTTCCCCTCCTTCCTGCTTTCCTTTCTTTCTTTCCCTGATTGAAGACCAACTGACAAATATAATCGTGTATATTTAAAGTGAACAGCAGGCTGAGTTGATACAAACACTGAAATGATTTCCAAGATCAAGATAATAACATCCATCATCTCACAACATTAATTGTTTGTTCGCGTGTTTTGGTAAGAACACTTAGGACCTACTCTCAGCAGATTTTAAGTGTACAATGCTGTATTATTATCTATAGTCATCGTGTGGAATATTAGAGCTCTGGAACTTCATTCATCTTATATCTGGAAACCTATAACCTTTACTTACCTCTCCTCCCCCTCAACCTCACCAGCTCCTGGCAACCACCCTGTACTGTATATGAAACTGGCATTTTTTAATAAAGACCCCCACATACAATTGATACCATATGTATATCTTCTACTCATTTCTCTGTCTTCTTTCACTTGGCTTTCCTCTCTTTTTTTTTTTAAACACCCAGCACCAAGGCCATGCTCCGCTTGCTGCTGCTGCTAAGTCGCTTCAGTCGTGTCCGACTCTGTGCGACCCCATAGACGGCAGCCCACCAGGTTCCCCCGTCCCTGGGATTCTCCAGGCAAGAACACTGGAGTGGGTTGCCATTTCCTTCTCCAATGCAGGAAAGTGAAAAGTGAAAGTGAAGTCACTGTCATGTCTGACCTTAGCGACCCCATGGACTGCAGCCCACCAGGCTGCTTTGTCCATGGGATTCTCCAGGCAAGAGTACTGGAGTGGGCTGCCATTGCCTTCTCCGATGCTCCGCTTCAATTCAGTTCAGTTCAGTCGCTCAGTCATGCCCTACTCTTTGCGACCCCATGAACCACAGCACGCCAGGCCTCCCTGTCCATCACCAACTCTTGGAGTTCACTCAAACTCATGTCCATCGAGTTGGTGATGCCATCCAGCCATCTCATTCTCTGTCGTCCCCGTCTCCTCCCACCCCCAATCCTTCCTAGCATCAGACTCTTTTCCAGGGAGATGTTAATCCTGCTCATCGGTGTTTGTGAACCTCTACTGTGTGCTGAGATGCAGCGGACGGAGGATAAGGCTAACTCTGGGGATGGAATGAGGGTATGATGTATGGGCTGCTTTATCAATGCTGCAGGAACTCAGAGAACAGAGAGAGGGCTGGGAGCCAGCAAGAGGTGGAAGATTCTGGAAAGGCACAGAGGCCAGAGCTAGGAAGGAGACAGGATGGTGGGTCAAGGCTTGTGTGGAGAGCGGAGGTCACATTGCTGGGGCCATGGATGTCAGAGCAATAGCCCATGGGCAGGAGTGTCTCAGGAAGACAGGGTTGTAGCCTCATTGACACAAAGGATGAGGAGCAAACCAGGTTTTTCCAACCTGTGTTAGGCCTTGCACTCAGCCCTCCTAAATGAGCCCTCACTGTCTGCTGACCGTGGAAGTGGGGAGTGGGCAGAGGAGGTGACAACATGGCTTTCTGGTCACTCAGGCCCAGGGTTGGACACGCTGCAGACAACATCCACGCCTCTGCTCGGATGAGGCTGGCCTGGCAACCATGACTGAGCTGGATTATTTGCAAAATTACCTGCAGATCTATAGAGTATTATTTACTCCAGTATTTCCTCAAGTGCAATCATCTGCATCCTATCTTCACAATTTTTACTGCCTACCACACACCTGTCCTAATATTGTCTTAACATTTCCTTTAAATAGGCTCACTTTAAAACCTTAAATAAATGTATTTAAATATGAGTGCATCACAAGACTAAATGGAAAACCAGTGTTGCTTGCCTTACACAGAAGCGTCACATTTAAAGCATATTAAAATAAATGCATTACTAATAAGTGTTCATCCATGTCCCACCCAGAATCGTCTTTGGTGAGATCTGTGCCACACCTTGGGAATCACTTATTTTTCCCAATTTTCAAGACCGTATTAGAACTGAGGCTTTAAAAAGCTGGCATGTTTGCCAAAAAGAAAAAGAACATGCTCTGGACTGAAATCATGGTGTCGTTTGGATATGAAGAGACCTGACGTGCAGACCTTGGGCTTGCCCAGAAGGATGAGCCTTTATCTAATGAAGACAATTGACTGCTGCAACCAGAAGCTGAGTGCCCAGCCCTCCTGTCTGCATGGAGAAGAGAGGGACAGACACCCCCGCCACCACCACTTACCGTTCTTGGAGACAAACTGGGAGGTGACTCCTGCCTCAAATGTGGCAAAGACAGGGCTATGGTCACTGGTCATGATGTCACTGGTGCTGCCTGCAGGGAAGAGAAAGAATTTCTGAGCAGGGGAGGAGAAATCCTTCTGGTCGAGCCAAGGATGGTGAACGCACGGCAGAAATCAACTGACGCTTATGAAAGCCTCCACAAGTTTCATGGTTCATATGGTTGTTCCATTACCTTCCACAACCATGCTTGAAAGTCTCCGTGAAAGTCTGTGACCCTCTCCTCCATGGCTAAATATGCCTGTAATAGTTTTTTTTTCTTTTTCCTAGAGACTTGTGAGTTTTTAAATATATAGATCGTTGTGTGAGTGAACTGTGGGTTTTTTTCTGGCCTAAGCACTTTGCTGTCTTGATGAGGCGCTCTCGGCCCAGAGTAGGACGGGGGTCCCATTATGTCCCCCGACCCACAATGCCTCTGGAGAGCGTGGAGGTGATGGAAGTGTAGACATTGTGTACAGATGATTCTCTCAAGGAGCCTGGCACTCAGATGAGAAGGGAAGGCAGCGGAGCATGTTTGGAGGGGATAGCAGAAAGAGCAGAGGGTCTAGAAGTCTAGAGTTCTAAGTGCTTGTGACAGAGTTACGTGGAGATGTTTGGCTGAGTACTCAGGCCTGGAGATTTTATCTTCTGCTCTGGAGTCTGGATGTTAGGCAGTAGCAGAAGCCACAAGGATGCCTGAGCTTCAGAGGGAAGACACGAAGGCCGAGAAGAGATGAGGATGACAGGACAATGACGGGACATGCCCAGCATTCCTGGGCAAGAGGGCACATCGCACAGGAGACTGAGAAGACAATGAACGAGATACACCCTTCTCAATAAAGCATTTACAAATCAGCCAAAAAAAAAAAAAAAGAGAGAGAGATTAACATACCACCCCTCCAACAACCAAAGGAATGGTCAGAAAATTCACAAGAGAAATATAATAGATGTCCAATAAACAAGAAAAAAAAAGCTGACTTGCAAACAACCATCGGAAAGACAACTTTTGGGAACTTCCCTGGAGGTACAGTGGATAGGCATCTACCTGCCAATGCAGGGTACACAGGTTTGATCCCTGGTCTGGGAAGATGCCACATGCCTCAGGCAACTAAGGCCCAAGAGCCACAAGTACTCGGCCCCCGTGCCACAGCTACTGAAGCCCGTGCAGCGAGAGCCAGCGCTCCACGGCAAGGGAGCCCCTGTAACGAGACACCCAAGGACGGCAACGAAGAGTAGCTTCTGCTCACAGCAAATAGTGAAAGCCCACGCGTGGCATCGAAGACCCAGGACAGCCAGATAGAAATTTAAAAATAAATAAATATCGAAGCCATTTTTCCCCCCAAAAGACAACTTGAAACAACAAGGAGATGGATGGAGAAAGAGAAGCAAGATGGTGGGGAGGCTGGGACTAGGGGAGAAGGAGGGCATGCAACAAAGGGCTCAGGTGAGACGCTTAGCTAGGCCAGGAGGAGGGCACCCTGTGACACTGAGACAGAACAGAAGGGGGAGGAGGGACCCCATCTCAAACACGCTTGGCCGTTGGCAGGAAGAAGTCAGTGAGGGTCCCGTGTTGTGTGAAGCAGGAGATGAGGGAAAGGGGCAGTCAGGCCAAGCGTGGGGCCACAGATTTGTAGTGGAAACAGAAGGGCAGTTAAAGGGCGGACAAGCAGATTATTTTTAATTGTTCTTTAAAATATTTTAGATATGGGGAACTTCCCTGGTGATTCAGTGCCTAAGACTCTGAGCTCCCAATGCTGAGGGCCCAGGTTAGATCCTGGGCCAGGGAACTAGATCCCACAGGCTGAAACTAAAAGTCTGGCATACAGCAGCCACATCAGAGAGCCTGTGTGTGGCAACTAAGACCCAGCACAAATAAATGAATATTAAAACATATTTTAGATGTGTACTGAGCATGACAGCAATAGCACTAGAATAACTGCCTGAAACCTGGGAGGTGGCCTCCCTGTGACTGTGTGCCCTATGGGTCCCGCCTCCCATGGTCAGTCTGGGCTGGGCCATGTGACTCCCTTGAGCCAAGAGGACATCAGTGAATGTGAAGCAAGCAGAGACCAGGCAAGCGCTTCCACAGCTGGGACTGGCGCCCAGGAATTCCCGGACCCAGGCAGCAGCAGCCTGAACCAGCCTGCAGGCTGGGAGTGGATATTCAGATAGATGTTACACAGCCAGAGATAACTGATACATACTATTGATGTCACCACCAGGAGACCCAAGCTCAAAGTTTACCCCCACTTCCTGAGTCGGGACGTTCACCCCCTTTGTTTTCCCAATTTCCTACCCACTTACTACTCACTAAACCCTCTTCAGCATGCCATGGAATATCGTCAGCAAAATGCCTGACCTCTTCACCTTAACCTTCATGTGCAAATCTGGCCCTTCCTGGAAGACCGTGAAGCTCCTAGGTGAGGTCTCGCTTTCCTCCCCTTCCCGACACAGCCCAGACCTTGGACAGGACGGGGGAGGCAGTTGTGTCTTCCCAGCTCATCTATGCCACTTCCAGACCAGTCTCCCTCCTTCTTTCTAAAGACCCCCATGACAGGCTTGCTTTGAATGCCAAGTTTAGGCAGATGGATGCACTGCAGCCCTTTAACTTAGGAAAGTGAAACCTCTTAACTTGCTACTCACCGTAGGACTGACACACCACGTGTACCAGGGGGTAAGACTTCCAGAGGACTCGGTCACACCAGGAAGGCAAATTGTACTTCATCTGCAAGTCAAAGTCAAGGTTTTGTAAAATGCTATCTAATAGCTAGCTAGCTAGCTAGATGCAGATATAGATAGATAGATAGATTTAATGCTAGCATAGCCTGGAGGTAAAACAATTGATAAGACCACTATACTGTAAGATATGAAAATTCAGGCCAATCTCTTTCATGAACATAAATACAAAATACTTACAGTACTGGCAAATCAAATCTAGCAATACATTTTATTTTTTTTATTTTTTAATTTTTATTGGAGGCTAATTATTTTACAATATTATATTGGTTGGTTTTGCCATACATTGACATGAATCCGCCCTGGGTGTACAGGAGTTCCCCTTCCTGAAACCCCCTCCCACCTCCCTCCTCCCCTTATCCTCCCTCTGGGTCATCCCCACACACCAGCCCCGAGCATCCTGTAACATGCATCGACCCTGAACTGGCGATTCATTTCACATATGATAATATACATGTTTCAATGCCATTCTCCCAAATCATCCCACCCTCACCCTTTCCCACAGAGTCCCAAAGACTGTTCTATACACCTGTGTCTCTTTTGCTGTCTCGCATACAGGGTTATCATTTCCATCTTTCTAAATTCCATATATATGCGTTAGTATACGGTATTGGTGTAAAAATATGGACCGCTTCACGAATTTGCGTGTCATCCTTGCGCAGGGGCCATGCTAATCTCTGTATCATTCCAATTTTAGTATATGTGCTGTTACATTTTAAAAGATAATGTACCATTACCAAATTGGATTTATTCCAGAATTGCAAAGGTATTTTAATATGAAAAATCATTCAATGTGATTCACTATATTAACGGAGTAAAGGAAGAAAATCATATTGCATCCATAAATAAAGAAAAACAATCTGACAAAATTTCATATCCATTCACGATTAAGTATATATATTAAAGAATAGAAGGGAATTGCTTCAATATGATATAGTATTTGCAAAACAAAGCAAAAACTAGACTACCCCTTACAACATTTAAAGTTTTTACTCTGAGATTAAGAGTGAATTATGAATGTCTGCTGTTCCTATTTTTAGTGAGCATTACCAGGCCAAAAGCAAAAGGTTCAGAAGAAAGAGCAGATAGCAACACCTCTAGAATCATGAGTGACATAACCATTTTCCATCTCTATTTTCTGCCCCCAACATTATTCCACACCCGCTGCTATCACAGCACCTCAAACATTTAATTATATTTATATTTACTTGCAAGTTGGCTTCCATTAAGTGATTTAGAAACTTTTTGAAAAATAGGAATCTTGTTGACTCTGCTATAATCCAGAATGTGACCCATGGACTATTAATATTTGAATATTTAATTAAATAGTAATGTCCCCTACAGCTCCTTGTCCAAGTTACTATCGTAAAAAAAAAAAAAAATGCATGCTACTTTTAAAAGAAATCATGAAAGAAGAGATTAACTCACGGCATCTGTAATCCTTGGGTTCATCTGCCACTGGTTCTTTATAGAATTTCCCCAGAAGTGGTTTTCAACTCTTTCCATCTGCCTTAAGTCCTGGCTTCACGGTCATGACCCACAGTTTCAGACACCTACACCCCTCCTTTAATGAGGTTCACCTGGCCATGCTCCCGTACCTATCCTCCTCACTATTTCAGAATGTCTTGCTGCTTTACATTCTCTTACATTTTTGGACTCAAATGAACCCCTCTACCTGATTTTCAATCCAATCTCTGCTTATTTCCTCCAACAATTTACTTTAATAACACACTCTAGCTATCCTTCCGCCTGCACTCATTCATTCACCATCTATCCAGGCACTCGTTCACACATGCATCCAACCATCCACTTACCTACCCATCCACTTACACATCCATCCCTCACCTCCTTATCCAGCCAGCCATCCATCCATCCAGCCAGCCAGCCAGCCATCCACCTACATATCTAATCACTCAAACAATATGTACTATGACAAGCACTCCCCAAGATACACCATGAGCAGGATGTCTGTTGGGTCTGACAGATAATGCAAACTGGCAATAACCACCCTCCTTAATGAATATCCCCTTTCAAGTTCTAGCTTTTTCTCCTCTGCCTGCTAAGTCACTTCAGTTGTGTCCGACATTTTGTGACCCTGTGTACCATAGCCCGCCAGGCTTCTCTGTCCATGAGATTCTCCAGGCAAGAATACTGGAGTGGGCTGTCATTTCCTTCTCCAGGGGATTTTCTTGACTGAGGGATCAAACCCACATCTCTTACATCTCCTGCATTGGCAGGTCGTTCTTTACTACTAGCGCCATGCCTGCAAACATAATATTTCTCATCCTAAAAGAGCCTATCCCTGACACTTCCTTCAATTACTTTTTTCTTTTTTGCCATTTTTCTTTCAAGAGTGTTCTCTTTTCACTGCCTCTATTTCTGGATTCCCCGTTACTCTTTCCTAACTTGAGGTATATACAACCTAATCTTCCCAGGTGGCTCAGTCCATAAAGAATCTCCCTGCGAATGCAGTAGAGGCAAGGGACTTGTTTGATCCCTGAGTCGGGAAGATTCCCCTAGAGGAGGAAGTGGCAACCCACTCCAGTACTCTTGCCTGGAAAACCCCATGGAAGGAGGAACCTGGTAGGCTACAGTCCATGGGGTCCCAAAGAGTTGGACATGACTGAGCGACTTCAGTTTTTTGTTGTTTTTTTACAGTAAAGTGCGGTAATCTACGCTGTACAACTTGAGGATTTTTTTACATTTGTATACGCCCATTTAACCACTAACCAGATCAAGCTGTAGAAAATGTCTATCATCCCAAAGGGTCCGTTTGTGTCCCTCCCTTGTCAGTACTACCGCCTTTGAGAGGAAAACACTACTGTGACTAGGGTTTCTCTGCTGATTGATCTTGCCCACTCTTGAACCTATCAGTGGGCTCATTCAGTACATCTTCTTTTGTGTTTGGCTGCTTTCAACCTTCTTCATCCTATTTCTTGTATAAATTTGTTTTCATTTTATTACTGCAGTCGTATTCCATTGTATGTATAAATCACATTCATCTATTCTACTCTTGCTGGAAATAGAGTTGTTCCCAGTTTTTGGACATTATAAACCAAGGTGCTGTGAACATCCTTGTATCTGTCATTGGGTGAACAAATGCACTACTTTCTGTTGGGTGTACACCAAAGCAGAACTGCTGAATAGGGTAGGTGTATGTTCAGATTTCAGAGATGCTGCCAAACTGTTACTTCTTAACACTGCAGTTCTCAGCACTGGCTGCTCTGCAGAATTATCGGTGGAGCTTTGCAAGACCCAGAGAGCAGGGCCCCACCCGCGATCTGTGGCATCAGAACCTCTGGCGAGGAGGTGGAGACACCTGTATTTCTGAAAAGACTCAGCAGTGATTCCCCTTCACGTTCTGGGTGAGGAGCCACTCTGATCCCCTTGCAGTCTGGATCTCACCTCTAAGACTCTAAGTCAAGGGACTTCCCTGGGGGTCCCGTGGTTAAGAATCCACCTGCTAATGCAGGGGATATGCGTTTGCTCCCTGGTCTGGGAAGATTCCACATGCCTTGCAGCAGCTAGGCCAGGACACCACAACTACTGGGCCTGTACTCCAGAGCCTGTGAGCCACAGCGAGAGAAGCCACCACAATGAGAAGCCCGCACGCCACAAGTAGAGAGCAGCCCCCGCACGCAGCAACCAGAGAACGTCCACCAGCGGCAGCAAAGTCCCAGCGCAGCCAAAAAGCAGAACAACCTCTACGGCACCTGCTCCTTCAGTGTGCACCCAAACCCTGAGCCCGGGTGCGGCTGCTTGCTCAGGGCTCCTGTGAATGGACCTGTTCTCCGTGGCTCACGCACTGCACGCTGCCGACCACCGACGCCGGCGAGTCGCTCCGCCCGGCTCCTGTGAGGCTTCGCGCTGTCTGCTGGTGGTCCTCTAACCAGCTCCACCCACTCTGTTTCCGACTCCTTTGTCGTCTCTGCTTCTCCCTCCCCTCTCTGCATGGAGATGGCCGCAAATCTGTCCACAGCTCTTCTCCGGTCATCGTCCATGCACTCTTTGGCGACCTCACCTATTCCCATGGATCTGACCATCTTCTCTGTGCAGACAGCTCCCAGATCTACGACCCAGCCCTGGCATCAGTCTAGTATTCTTAACTGCCCTCTGGATATTTTCTTTGGGATTTTCCACTCACGTTACATAGTGAGTCAGAAAACAAGCTCTATTTTCCCCCTCGGAGCCAGCTCACAGTTTGTATTAACGTCAGTCAGGAGGATCGATACATCCTGCTTTTCTTCTTTCATTTCACCGCTTCCCCTCCCTTCAGGCCCAGTTATTTCTCAGCGGGAGCCTCCTCGTCGGTCCCCTGCGCCACCCTCACCCTTTACACTGATGCAGACGGGTCTTCTCTGTGTATCACCGTGACGCTGCCAGCCCTTCAGAGGATCTTGTAGTGGCTTCCTGAAGCAGGTCCTCATCTAACAGGTGAGAACACTTCTTCTGGCATCAAGGACCTTCCTCTCTGCCATCTCAGGCCCCGTCTCTTTCTCTTCATACTCAAGTCCAACTAGACCATCCCCTCACCACCTCCAAATGTAACCCCCGTGGGCCTGCCCCGATGGTGCCCTTAAGCCAGACGAGTCCAGCCACCCAGCAGCCAGTGAGCACCTCACGAGGTGTCCTGCCTGCCCCAGGTCCCAGCCTCCTCGTGGAAGCAGTCCTGGGTCTGCTCTCTTTCTCTCTGCTTTTTTCCCCTTCTCTAACTCCTGCTTTGTTCAGGCATCTCCCCAAATCTTGGCCTTTCTCTTCCACTGCCATCGAGTCTTCTACCTGCCCTGGAGCCCAGCTGTTGCCCAGAACTCTCTCCATTTTCCCAGGCCTCTAGTGGCCCGGGAAGCTCCCCATTGTAGCACTCCTATCCCCCAGGACTGAGCATAGGGCTGGTCCCCCTGGACCGGCTCCCAGAAGGTAATGGGTGCCAGAATTTCCTGCCTTGGCATCTGCTCCGGCAATCCTTTCAAGCTGAAGAGGCTCAGCCCCCCTCAGCCCTTGTCTTGCCTCCTTGTTGAAATCCAAGTGCCCTTCAGGCACCACAAAGCTCCTCTTCAAGAAGCCTCCCGGATTCTTCCCTGCCCTGGTGTTACTTCCTTGTGTTCTGAGTACTTCTCATACAATTGGGCATCACATTATATTCTGTCTCTGGTGGCTCAGACAGTAAAGAACCTGCCTGCAGTGCAGGAAGATACCCTGGAAAAGGGAATGGCTACCCACTCCAGTATTCTTGACTGGAAAACCCCATGGACAGAGTCTGGCGGGCTACAGTCCATGGGGTCACAAAGAGTCAGACAAGACCGAGTGACTAACACTTTCACTTTCTGATTAGTTGTGTCTTCATCTTGTCTTTCCTACTATCAACTCTTTGAGGGCAGACACCTAACTCATCTTTGATCTCCCACCGCCTAGGACAGTGCATAACCCATCACAGGTCATCGGTAAATACCTGTTGAACAAGAATGCATGAATGCTTTATAACAGTTTCCTCACTGTTCCATGGAACACAAGTGGTCTCATAAGATATTAACTGATATTTCACGACCAATTGAATTTGGCACATGAATTTTCCCATAGAGAACCAAGTGCTCATAAACCTATAAAGGCACTGATAAGTCCTGAAACAAAGAAGCTAGTATAATGATGATTCACTTGGCAGATTAGCAAATATATTTATAAGACTTAAAAAGAGACAGAAAATATGCAAACAGCTCATACAGCTTAATATAAAAAACCCAAATAACCCAATCAAAAAGAAGACCTAAATAGACACAAAGAAGACATATAGATGTCCAACAGATACATGAAAAGATACTCAATATTGCTAATTATTAGAGAAACACAAATTAAAACTACAATGAGGTATCACCTCAAACTGGTCAGAATGGGCATCTTTATTTTTAAAAGTCTACAAATAAATGCTGGAGAGACTGTGGCGAAAAAGGAATCCTCCTACATTCTTGGTGGGAATGTAAATCGGTGCAACCACGGAGAACAGTAGGGAGTTTCCTTAAAAAACTAAAAATAGAGCTGCCATATCATCCTACAATCCCACTCCTGGGCGTATATCTGGAGAAAACTCTAATTTGAAAGTTACAAGCCTTTCAATGTTCACTGTAGCACGACTTACAAGAGCCAAGATGTGGGAACGACCTAAATGTCCATCAACAGATGGACGGATAAAGAAGATGTGGTATACAGTCACGCACACACACACACACACACACACACACACGTGTGAACAGCAGCATCATGAGCCAGCTCCTTGCAGTGGCCATGTCTGCTTGCCCAGCCTCTCCTTAGGGGAGGGTTTTCTCTGTGACACGATCAACAGAGCATTTCTAGTGCCATTTCTTTTTTGTTACCTGGTGGATGAGGGTGCTCTTCACTTCCTGTTCGCCTCTATGGGAACGGACAAAGGAGGGGTGAGATGTGCAAGGCGGGTGGAGACGGAGGATGGGAAAGGACTCACCCCCGTGGCTTTCTGCTTAGTGTAGGCGTATTTGTCCCGAGTCATTCTTTCAAAACGATAGGTGGGTGCAAATGTGATTTCTTCTTCCTCTGAAATCAAACAAAACGGTGGTTTCAGTTTTGACTCCCCGTGTTTCACCTCTGGGCAAGTTTCTCTCTTTTCCAGGCATCACTGTTCCCCGCCCAGTGAGGATGTTTGGGAAAAAGGGAGACAGAACAACGGAGGGAGGGGGCCACGAGAAAAGGATGGTGATTCTCACCAAAGTGCAGGAAAACCTTCTGCTCCTTCCTCTCCATGAGCAGCTGGTCGTGGGACAGGAGGTCTGCGTACTGCTGCTGCTTGATCTTCTGAATGATGGTTTCTGCCTCCTGGAGCAAAGACATGGCCGGGCCACTGGTGAGATGACCCCTTCACCACACAACAAGAGGCACATCGCCCAACTGCCTGCCTGCCTGCCATACCGGGACTCTGAGCCCCCGAAGCTTTCCCAGACCTTGGGATGTCAAGTTGGTGCTTATTTACATTCCATGATTTAATAAGGAAAACCCTGCAAGTGAAGTATCAAGTCAGAAGTTTCTGACTTCTAAATTTGCAGAGGGACACTATTTTTGCACACGGTCTTCTAGCATCCTTTTTATACCTTCCTTGGTAGGTATGTCTCCCTTGCTCTCTCATTGTCTCTCTGAGACAGCTTGTTCATAAGGCTATGAAAGGATCTGAGACCCTAGCCCCTGAATCTGTGGGCACCAGGCCTCTATGATCTGGGCTCAGACTCTGAAAGTCACCATGCAGTTGGTGGGCTGTGCCAGCCTCAGGATCCAGCTGCCCTCTCTCCCAGGATGTATGTTACATCAAAACTCTAGCAGATGCACTGGGCTAACCCTCTGGGGAGCAAATGGCTGGAATGGCCCCTAGTTGGGAAGGGTCAGGATCTGTGGGGCCCCTGTCCACCCCATCCCCTCCGCCTGCTTAGTCAGGAGGGACAGGAGGAATTCTCGAGAAGCATCTTGTGAGGGAGGGAGGGTTTGGGGAGGGTGAGGAGGGTGCAGATGGGCTCAGAGCCGCTGTGGTAGCGGGAGGCCAAGGAGGTGTGGGATGTGGGATGCCTGGGAAAGCATCTGGGAGGAGAGCCCCAAGGACCAGGTCCAGTCCCAACTGTCAGAGATCTGTGGCCGACCCAAGGCCATCCTCTCAGGCCACTTGTGCTCTCATCTGTAAAATCAGGTCTCTCTTCACCATTCTCTCCTCCCGCACAGACACCAGTGCAAAGGACTCCTGTTACATGGGGAGCAGACAGGCGAGGTTCTGCTCCCAGGCCTGGCCCCGCCCCCTCTTTCAGGAGCACAAAAGTGACCGCATCTCGTTCTTATCACGTCCAGGGGCCACGCCAGTCCACCCCCTTCCCAGGGAATCCTTTGCCTTCCCCAAGGAAGCAAGGCCGTCTGTGCCAGAGGGCCCCCTCTGACTGCTGCTCATTGGATGGGCGTCCAGCTTCAGGAATGTCTTCCTTAGGCTGCCTGGTGAACCATGGTTTGGGGAGAAAACTGACCTGGTCCCCACAGACTTCAGCCTTTCTTCGGGATCTGGGACTGGTGAGTTGAGAGGCTGCTGCTGGTCAACTAGGGCACCGGAGCAGCAGAGAGGTGGTAGGGAGGGGTGGCCAGAACAGGTGTGTGGGAAGTAGGTGTGAGCAGAAAGTGAAACTGAAAGTCACTCAGTCCTGTCCGACTCTTTGCAACTCCATGGACTATATAGTCCATGGAATTCTCCAGGCCAGAATACTGGAGTGCGTAGCCTTTCCCTTCTCCAGGGGATCTTCCCAACCCAGGGACTGAGCCCAGGTCTCCCACATTGCAGGGGGATTCTTTACCAGCTGAGCTACCAGGGGAGACCAAGAATACTGGGGTGGGTAGGCTATCCCTTCTCCAGGGGCTCTTCCTGGCCCAGGAATTGAACTGGGGTCTCCTGCATTGCAGGCAGATTCTTTACCAGCTGAGCTATCAGGGAAGCCCAGGTTGAGCAGAGGCCAACAGTAAAGAAAGGCAGTGGCTGCATAATTGGAACAGTGTTGAGTCCCAAAGGAGTGGCCGCTCTGGCCCAGCTTGACCGGTGTGTCTCCATGACCCTCTGCCCTGAGCCAGCCCAAGGGAGCCTCTGTCCCATGCAGCCCACGGCCCCAGGCAGAGAGCCCCTCACCCAGGTGGGCAGCTCCACGCGGTAGTTGAGATCCCCGAGCCAGAAGAGGTGGGTGAAACGGTGAGTGATGTTAAAGGAACTCAGCTTCTTGTCTCCCAGGGCCAGAAACCGGAGGATATTCATATAGTTTTGGTTTCGCCTAATGAAACGAAAAAACAGTCAGCTTAGCACGGGATCGTGAGTTCCCTACTTCTTGGGCCAGGAAGTCAGAGGGGGACATGTGGGGAAGTGAGACTTCAGTCCCCTGCAACCACCCATCTGATGTGGTCCCTGGGCTGAACTGGGAATGCAGGGCGGGGCCCCGGCAGCATCCGCTCTGCAGGGACTCAGAGTCATTAACCCTCTCAATGACTCTGCTTGACTGGGCCACCATAGGCAAATCGGGCTTTCACATGTGACGGTGCCCCAAGGAGGCTTTCCCCTTGAGAAGCGGAGTGGTGTTTAGGTGCCTCTGGGGTTAGTGACACAAGGAAGTGTCTGTTCTGTCCCCTAGGCAAGATTCACCCACACCCCTGTGCCACAGTTGCCTTTGATGAGGCCACAGGAAAAGTCCTTAGAGGCCAACAGGGCAGGGTCTCGGTCAAGGGCTTATGGGGTTTAGGCGTTGAGGTCTGTCTGGGCAAATAACCCCAAAAGTTGCTCTTGGAGAGTGAGCTCCATTACCTGAGTTTCTTTTCACTTCCTGAAGTTAGGTGGCTGTTAACAAATCCCAAGGAGGTTCCATTGAACATGAACGACACCCCCACAGCTCCCTTGTTCCCTAAAGGGAGGGGGAGAAGGGAGAAGTCAGAACACCCGACAGGCAAAGTTGCCAAGTGGTGGGAAATCAGGGTGAAGCCATGCCACTCATCAGGAGAGAGCAGGTGTGGGAAAAGTGGAGGCTAAGGGAGAAACAGAGCACCTTCATCCGGGGTAAGACACGGCAGGGGATAGGGACTGGGGCGGCGGGTGAGACTCCTCCCGGACAAGAAAACGGGGTGAACAGCCAGCAGCCTTGGGGTCCTCGGCAGGTCCGAGGGAAGAAGCTGCTGGCGTTAAGTCTCCTGGCATTGCCCTCTAAGAGTGTGTGTGTCAGTTTCCCCACTGGTCCAAGCAGGGCCATCAGAAATACTCAGAAACCTTGAGAAGAAAAGGTAGAAGGGGGAGCCGGTGGCTGGGGTGGGGCTGACCTTGCACCAGCAAACCCTGGCTTCCTGGAGAGGCCAAAACCCGCACTGAGGCCCGTGGTTCTCAGAGTGTGTTCCCCGGACCAGCAGCACCAGCGCCTCCTGGAACCTGTTGCAAGTGCACATCGCAGGCCCCGCCCTGGATCTGCTGAATCAGAGCTTTGGGAGTTGTTGTTCAGTCTCAATGTCGTGTCTCACTCTTTTGAGACCCCAGGGGCTGGGCTGCAGCCCTTCAGGCTCCTCTGTCCACGGGATTTCCTAAGCAAGAATATCAGAATGGATTGCCATTTCCTTCTCCAGGGGATCTTCCCGACTCAGAGATCAAACTCGCATGTCTTGCATTGGCAGGTGGATTCTTTACCACTGAGCCACAAGGGAAGCCCTAAATATATTTCATGTTTGTTGTTGTTTAAGTCACCAAGTTATATCCGACTCTTGGCGACCCCATGGACTACAGCACTGCAGGCTTCCCTGTCCATCACCATCTCCCAGAGTTTGCTCAGACTCATGTTCATTCACTTTGGGAGTGGGAGCCAGTAATCCCTGTCTAACAAGTCCTCTGGGTCGGGAGTTAGGCCAACACTGTCCCTCCACCAGCTAAGAACGGTTTTTACGTTTTTAAATAGTCGGGGGGAAATCAAAACAAGAATATTTTGATTAAAATGATATGAAATTCAGAGTCTATAAACAACATTTTATTGGAACACAGCTATGCCCTTGCGTAGAGTCCAGTAGTTACCACAGATGGCATGACCTGCAGAGTCTGGAATATTGACTCTCTAGCCTTTCAGGGGACAAGTCCGCCAGCCCTGCTCTAGGCAGTTCTGACACACACCAAAGCCTGGGAGCCTTTTCTGCCTATCGTGGCAGCTGTGAGATGTGCTGGTCTTGAATGAGATGGGCTGTGAGCGTAAGAGACAAGACAGAATTGTAAGCCTCGGGAGAAGCATGGGCTGTAAGACAGCTAATCACCCTTTCGATTGAATACCCATTGAAATGGTAATATTTTGAATGTAGGAGACCTGGTGGCTCAGACGGTAAGAATCTGCCTGCAATGCAGGAGACCCAGCTTCAGTTCCTCGGTCGGGAAGATCCCCTGCAGAAGGGCATGGCAACCCACTCCAGTATCCTTGCCTGGAGAATTCCATGGCCAGAGGAGCCTGTCAGGTTACAGTCCATGGGGTCGCAAAGAGTCGGACACGACTGAGTGACTAACACTTTCAGGAGGTTTGATAAGATATATTGTGAAGATTGACTTTCCTTGTTTCCTTTTCCTTTAATTGGGTACTCAAAATGTAAAACCACCCTGCTGGCTAACATTCTGTCTGGGATGGACAACGAGAGGGCCCTGGGGATGAGCCAGGCCAGGCCTCCTGACCCAAGGCTCTCTCTCCTCTGCCCTGGTGATGACTCCCCTGTCCCTAGGAGGCCCCTCCTGTCAGCTTTCTCCCCAGCCTGGGGCCTAGGTTTAAGTCCCTGCCCACCACATCCTTGTCACAGGGCCTTGGGCAGGTTTGGGAACATCACTGTAGCCTCCAGAGCTGTGTCTGTGAGTTGGGCTCATGATAGTCCCTGTCCCAGCAGGGTGTTTGTATTAAATGATACACAGCAAGCATTTAGCACACACAGCCTGGCACTGGGTCCACCCTCTAGGAGGTCTCAGCTCTTCCATCAGTCAGCCAGCACCCACTGAACTCCTGCCCTGTGCTAACCATGGCTGGAGCCATTTCAGGGGAGAGAAATGGGGGGAGATTGGCCCCAATCCAAGCTGCCCTCCAAGAACCATGAAACTCAGACTGCCTGGGCCTGCTGCCTCCCTCTCTGGCCTTGTCCCATCACCCTGTAAGGCTGAGCCCAGCGACCACAGGGCCTTTGCTTCGCTGCTACTGCCACGTGGAACGCTCCTCCCACTTCCTCAGCCCTCTGACTTCTTGGAGAGGCCCCTAGACCCCCACCCACCTCAAGAAGCCCCTGGAGTCACCCACCCCCCGCCACACACTCTTTGCCAGCATGCTCACTCCCCACCATCCTGCTGTCAGTCTGTCTGTCCAGCTGTGGGAGCAGCCCTGGTGCGGTGGACAGGCGCCTTGGGGGCCCAGCACCGAGCTGGGTGGGGCGGGGGGGCACATTCAGCTCCGTCCCGCTGAGGGAGGTCCTGTCTTGTAATGGGAGGTCTGAGCAGACTGTGGCCGGCGGCTGGTGGAGGGAGTGGGCAGCCCCGCAGAGGGGCTCGAGGGCTAGAAGCGGGTTCCTGGGCAGCAGAGGGCGTGGGCGTAAGAGCAGGGCAGCTGCTGCCACAGGAAGGAAGGCGGACAAGTGGGTGTGGATGCGGGCAGCTTGCGGTCTGTCAGCAGAAAGACTGAGGGAGCTTTTCACGTTCAGTGGCAGCAGTTCTTCTATTTCCTGTCACCTCTGGGGCTCTGTCCTGTCCCTGATGCCAAGCACCAGAAAGCGTTGGCCTCACCCTCAGCGCCACCCACGGCCCTCATGTGGGTGCACCTGCCCCCATGCACTCCCCGCCACTCACACACAGACTGACAGGCTCACACTCACACACAAAGACTGACAGACTCACTCACAGACACACAGACTGACAGACTCACTCACAGACACACACAGACTGACATATTCACTCACAGACACACAGACTGACAGACTCACACACACACAGACTGACAGACTCACACTCACACACATAGACTGACAGACTCACTCACAGACACAGACTGACTCACACTCACAGACACAGACTGACAGACTCACTCAAGACACACACAGACTGACAGACTCATACTCACACACATAGACTGACAGACTCACACTCACACACATAGAGTGACAGACTCACTCACAGACACAGACTGACTCACACTCACAGACACAGACTGACAGACTCATACTCACACACATAGACTGACAGACTCACACTCACACACATAGACTGACAGACTCACACTCACACACATAGACTGACAGACTCACTCAAGACACACACAGACTGACAGACTCATACTCACACACATAGACTGACAGACTCACACTCACACACATAGACTGACAACTCACTCAAGACACACACAGACTGACAGACTCATACTCACACACATAGACTGACAGACTCACACTTACACACATAGACTGACAGACTCACACACATACAGACTGACAGGCTCACACTCACACACACAGACTGACAGACTCACTCACAGACACACACAGACTGACAGACTCACTCACAGACACACACAGACTGACAGACTCACTCACAGACACACACAGACTGACAGACTCACACACACATAGACTGACAGACTCACTCACAGACACAGACGGACTCACACTCACAGACACAGACTGACAGACTCACTCAAGACACACACAGACTGACAGACTCACACTCACACACACAGACTGACAGACTCACACACACACAGACTGACAGACTCACTCACAGACACAGACGGACTCACACTCACAGACACAGACTGACAGACTCACTCAAGAGACACACAGACTGACAGACTCACTCACAGACACAGACAGACTCACACTCACAGATACAGACTGACAGACTCACTCACAGACACACACAGACTGACAGACTCACACTCACACAGACTGACAGACTCACTCACAGACACACACAGACTGACAGACTCACACTCACACACATAGACTGACAGACTCACTCACAGACACACACAGACTGACAGACTCACACTCACACACACAGACTGACAGACTCACTCACAGACACACAGACTGACAGACTCATTCACAGACACACACAGACTGACAGACTCACACTCACACACATTGACAGACTCACACTCACACACACAGACTGACAGACTCACTCACAGACACACACAGACTGACAGACTCACACTCACACACATTGACAGACTCACACTCACACACACAGACTGACAGACTCACTCACAGACACACACAGACTGACAGACTCACACTCACACACACAGACTGACTCACACTCACAGACACAGACTGACAGACTCACTCAAGAGACACAGACTGACAGACTCCCTCACAGACACACACAGACTGACAGACTCACACTCACACACATAGACTGACAGACTCACACTCACACACATAGACTGACAGACTCACACACACACAGACTGACAGACTCACTCAAGACACACACAGACTCACTCACAGACACACACAGACTGACAGACTCACTCACAGACACACACAGACTGACAGACTCACATACACATAGACTGACAGACTCACACTCACACACATAGACTGACAGACTCACTCACAGACACAGACTGACTCACACTCACAGACACAGACTGACAGACTCACTCAAGACACACACAGACTGACAGACTCATACTCACACACATAGACTGACAGACTCACTCACAGACACACACAGACTGACAGACTCACACTCACGCACATAGACTGACAGACTCACACTCACACACACCGACTGACAGACTCACTCACAGACACAGACTGACTCACATTCACAGACACAGACTGACAGACTCACTCAAGACACACACAGACTGACAGACTCACACTCACGCACATAGACTGACAGACTCACACTCACACACACCGACTGACAGACTCACTCACAGACACAGACTGACTCACATTCACAGACACAGACTGACAGACTCACTCACAGACACACACAGACTGACAGACTCACTCAAGACACACACAGACTGACAGACTCACACTCACACACATAGACTGACAGACTCACTCTCAGACACACAGAGACTGACAGACTCACACTCACAGACACACAGACTGACAGACTGACGTTCATAGACAGATTCACACTGACTCATACACACAGACTGACAGGTTCACATTTATATACACAGACTGAGAGTCATATTCACACAGACTGACAGACACACATATACAGGCTGACTAACACACTCACAAACAGACTCACATAATGACAGACTCACACTCACACATACAGACTGACAGACTCACATTCATACACAGTGACAGATTCACATTCACACAGACTGACAGTCACACATACACAGACTGACAGACTCACACTCACAGACTGACAGACTCACATGCACACAGACTGACAGACACACAGACAGATAGACTCACACTCACTGACTGACAAATTCACAAATACACACAGACAGACTGAAAAGACACGGAAAACTCACACACACATTCACATTCAGACTCACATACTCTCTTACACACACACAGACTCACACATACACACAGACTCAGACACACACACACTCACACACACACATATGCAGCCCTCCGCATCTGTGTCAGTTCTCTGAAGCAGCCTGACTGGTCCCACTGGCTCACGGCTGATAGCAGTGTTTCCACCTCCACCTAAGTCTGTCGAGATCTAGATCAGGGGTCGCAACCTATAGCCCGTGGCCGAATCCAGCCTCCACCTCATTTGTAGACACAGTTCTCTGGAACATGGCCATGCTCTTCCAAGTTCCTGCTATCTACAGTTGCTCTCGTGTGATGGCAGCAGGGCTGAGAAGCTGCACATGGACGGAAAAGCCTAACATATTTACTACCTGACCCTTCACAGCACGGCTGTTGACCCCTGTCCTTGATCCCTGACACTCAAGGTGGGGTCTGTCGGCCAGCGGCCCTGACAGCACTGGGAGTTCGTTGGAAACACAAGAATGTAGGGCTCCTCCTGAGAGGTGCTGAGTCAGAACCGCATTCTGGCAGATCCTCAGAGGCACTGGGGTAGATCCCGAGTGCACGTGGTCTGGGAGGACCATGCGGAGCACGTGGAGGCTGGGAGGACCACCCGGAGGCTGGGAGGACCACCCATCCCAGAGGGATAGATGCGCGAGTGTGGGCAGAAATGAGCTTACGCAGAACACACACCGCCCCCCACCCCGGCTCACCCAGCGTGTTGGCGATGCCGGTCTTCACGTTGTCGGTGCAGATGTGGCTGATCCGGTTCTCATGCTCCGGCTTGGCCAGCACCACGATGCGGATGTTCCAAAGGGTGTGGATGGCGATCTGGCAGGGAGGACAGTGCTGTGACCCTGGGCCAGGACACAGTGCTTGACCCCAGAGCAAGAGTTTCACACCCAGCCCTCGCCCCCAGGTGTGGGGTGGCCTGTGATCATCCCTATACTTTAGGGGACCCCTAAGGAAACTGCAATACTTTGGCCACCTCATGAGACGAGTTGACTCACTGGAAAACACTCTGATACTGGGAAAGTTTGGGGGCGGGAGGAGAAGGGGACGACAGAAAATGAGATGGCTGGATGGCATCGCCGACTCTGTGGACATGAGTTTGAGTGAACTCTGGGAGTTGGTGATGGACAGGGAGGCCTGGCGTGCTGTGATTCAAGGGGTCATGGAGAGTCAGACACGACTGAGCAACTGAACTGAACTGAACTGAACTGAAGGATGCATCACAGATGACGCAAAGTTTCTTAAAGATAGGGCCGGAGCTGACTAGATTTCAAGGAAGTAAAGGTTACCTACAAGCTTGGGCAAGGGAGAGGGACAACCCCAGTGATCAGCTACGCCCAGGGACACCATTAATTATTGGATACAGGTGACCCTCTCTGGCCCTGAACAGCAGGGGGACCACTGAGCACACTCTTCTCCCCGAGATGCTTCTGACTTGCCAAGCCCACTGCCCTGGCGTCCCACCCAGGGCCACGGCCACTGCTCACTGTTTTAAAGGTCATGCTGGTGATCTCTTGCAGGGAGTGTTTGAGTATTTCCAGCCACTCCTTCTCTCCCAGGGGGTCCTCCTGGGTCCCGATCACATAGATGTCATGGGGGATGTAATCAGCTGAGTCGTCCCGCGTCTTTCCCTGCCCCTTGGAGAGAAACCAGGACGTGATCTTCTTGGGAGGGGGGGCGTTACCTTCAACAGCAAAACCCAACACCAAGTGAGTCAAAGGTACATCAGGAGAAGTCAGAACAGACATGGGGAAACATGGGGAGGGGGCAGGGGGGTCACATAGTCACTGAAAACAAGTCAGGCCACCCAGTGAAATACCTTAGATACAGAGCTAGGTACTATCATGTCCCAGGATGTTACATTGCTTTGTAAAGACAGCATTAAGCTTCAAAGGCTAGAAACACCTGAAGATTCCACACAGCAACTTGAACTCACAGCACAGATGTCCTAGTCTTTGGGGCTATAGTGGTAACTGGGACACAGGCCTTGAGGAGATTACTCTCCATTGTCTCCATTGAGACAGTGCTGTCAGCTGACAGGTTTAGGATGGAGCCTTCTAACCCACAGTTAGGAGACAGCAACACCCTCATTGCACAAGAGAGGTCTCAGCCAAAGACCGAGAGAGGCCACACAGGAGTCAGCCAGAGAAACCGAAGAGCCTGGGGCCCCTACTCCCCGCCCACCTCCATTACCATTGCAAAAACTGAGCCAAAACAGCTCAATAAAGAAACAATGATAAAGATTTATTTCCCTCAAAATCTTGGAGGTTGAGTCAACCTTTTTTCCCCCAGAGAGATAACCGTCCTGGCTCACGACTGCCAAGAAGCCAAGAACTGGAATGACCTGACCTCTGCTCCCACTGTGGCTCAGGGTGGGAACATAAGCCCTGGGGCCTGGTGGTCTCTGCTCGGGGAGACCCTCCCATGCTGCCCTAGTAAGCTCCTTCCATGGCGTGTGAAGGGCATGTCTGCAGCTGTTCACCTGGACGGTGCATAGCCAAATCAAAGACTTCCATGCTTGCAGAGGGACACAGGGGAAAGGGTCGGGAGCCCGTGTGCATGAAACCCCAGGTGTGAGAGCTGAGGGACTCAGGCAGCCAATAAGAAACAATGGCAGGGAGTTAGGGACACAGGAACTAGGCCAGCATTCTATTCTGTTGACCAAAAAGTATGTTCAGGTAAAACCCAAATGAGATTTTCGACCAATACTTAAGCGCAACCGTGACTCTTTGGGTTTCTGGGCATGAAGACCTGGGGAGGCTGAGGCTAGTGCAACCAGGATGGGGGCAACTCTCCTGAGTTCCCTGAGTCCAGCCCATCTTCCACCCAGCGACAGGCCAGGGGTCCCATGTAGTTTTTTCATTCAGATTCCTACTCCCTCTGCTCAGCCACTTCCTCCCAGGTGACTGGTCTACTGCATAGGGAGTGGGGTGGCCCCGATTGTGCTCCAGACCAAAGTAGGGGAGACATGCCCAGTTAAGTTCAGACTTCAGATAAACAATGGGTAGCTTTTGGAATAAGTATGTCCCATGCAGTAACTATCTAAAATTCAAATTGACTGGAACTTCTGCGACTGAACTGAACTGAACTGAGTATTTAAACTAATTAGTATAATTCATATTAGTATAAAAATGTGTATTAGCACCTGAGTGTACACTGTGTATGTTTAGTACAATGGATATTTGGTGTATATTTGCACTTCTAACTGAACTGTTATACTAAATAATTATATTCGGTATACTATAGTATGTTAATGTATTTAGGATATTATATTTGGTATATATTAGTATGTAAATATACATCGCATATATATTTAGCTTAATATATATTTAGTATATATTTCTGCTTCCCAGGTGGCTCAGTGGTAGAATCCACCTGCCAATGCAGGAGACATGGGTTCGATCCCCAGGTTGAGAGGATCCACTGGAGAAGGAAATGGCAACCCACTCCAGTACTCTTCTTGCCTGGAAAATCCCACGGCCAGAGGAGCCTGGTCGGCTACAGTCCATGGGACAGCAAAAGAGTCGAACACGACTGAGCAATTGAGCACACACAGGTATGTATTTCTAGTTAAATTCTTATACTAAAAAATAATTTGTTGTTTACATGAAATTCAAGTTCAGCTGGGCATCATCTTTTTTTCTTTCTCGCTCAATAAATCTGGCAGCCCAAATCAAAGAGGAGGTTCCTCCTTCCAGGCCTGAAGCCCCTTGGCGAGTTGCCCAAGGCTGGAAGGCGCCCAAGAGCCCCTTCACCTATATATTCAAACTCTTTACCTAAAACTTTCCATTTCTGGCAACTACGTAGGTAACCCCTTTCAGCTGCACTTGGCGGCTGAGAATCCCTGCGCTCCTTTCTTTTGCTTCTGGTCTCAGGATGGGTACCCGCATCTAGGGGCTGGAGGTGGGGCAGACAGACGAGGACGCCCGAGGCAGCAAAGCAGAGCCCGCGGGCGGGACCGGGAGGCGGGGCGGCAGGCGGACCCACCCATGTTCCAGGTGCCGATAAAGATGGTGATCATGTCGGGCTCCGGCTGCTCCGAGTGCTTGTTCTTCATCTGCTGGAGGAGCTGGCAGAAGCCTTCTCTCTTCTAGGGATTGAAGGGCAGACAGACTCAGAAAGGCCTCTGCCTCCCTGCACATGACACTTTCAAAGGACTGGTCAGCTTCGAGAAAACTTGGGGGAGCGCGGATCAATGCCGACTACCAGCAGAGTCATCTGGAAATACCTGCCCGAGGTCTTAAGAGAGAGGCTTCTCTCCAGCCCCGCCCTTCCTCTGCAAGGACCCGACTAAGGAAAGAACCAGGGACCCTGCGAAGACCCGACCACATCATGGGGAGAGCAGCACGTGTTTCAACACAGAAAATCCTAGAGGCCTTCATGTCCAGCCTTAGGAGGTGAATTACTGTTTTATGGGTCAACTATAGGCTAGAAGCAGAGAAGGCAATGGCAAGCCACTCCAGTACTATTGCCTAGAAAATCCCATGGATGGAGGAGCCTGGTAGGCTGCAGTCCGTGGGGCCGCTAACAGTCAGACACGACTGAGCGACTTCACTTTCACTTTGCACTTTCACACATTGGAGAAGGAAATGGCAACCCACTCCAGTGTTCTTCCCTGGAGAATCCCAGGGACGGGGGAGCCTGGTGGGCTTCCGTCTATGGGGTCACACAGAGTTGGACACAACTGAAGTGACTTAGCAGCAGCAGCAGTATCAGATAGGCTAGAAGACCATAGATTTTAAAAGTTTGGGTGCAAAAACACTTCATCAACAAGGGTAGATGCCCAAGATGTTTGGCCTGAAAAGCCAATTGACAGAAAGCTATGAACAGCACCATTGCATTTGTATTTTTAAAAAAACACACAAAAACCATCCTGAAAGACAGAATCCAAGGATTACTAGTGTATATGAGTGTTTCTATTTTAAACTTTTTATTTGTATCAGTTATTTTTTACCAATGAGAATTAGATTACTTATGTAATGAAAGAAAATGTAAACTAAAGAAACTAATGAGAAAGGAAAGACCCCACGAAGGCTGTCCTTGCCTGTAGTCTTCACTTTGCTGTCCTGGTACGCAGCAGGGCGCACAGTGGATGCGGCCCTCTCATAGCTTACCATTCAGTAGCAGAGGCGGACGAACCAAGTGCGCCCGAGTTTTAGGCTGCACCATGTGAAATTAGCCATCTTGGACTGTCTCAGACCTCTGTAGATGGCAATTTCCTATCATCCAGTCTAATTTAATCACGAATCTAAGTTGCCGCTGAAGAAAGCAGCTCACTGAGCATTGTGATGGCTGTCTTTATGGGAAATCTGCGTTTAGGGCAGCTCAGAACTACGTGCCTCGGTTTACCCCTCAGTTTACCCTTGTGCCTCATCTTATGAGCATGTGACCATAAGCAGAAGCGGGTTTCAGACCTCTGCCCATGTGCCCAGCACGATGCCTCCCCCACCTGTCCGGACCCCACTTCCTTCTCTATCATTCCTCTCAGCCAATTCTGGGACCCCCAGAGTCCCCACTGGCCTCCTATCAGCTCTCCCCTGCCACACAGGTAGACAGAGCCGGGTTCCAGCACTCGATGGGGCAGTCCCCGTGAGCCCGTGCCAGGAGCCCTGTCCCTCTGCCGCGGGGCCGACACAGTCAGCCACCCTTGACGTGCTGGAAGCCCCATGCCTGGCTCAGCGGAGCCGCACGCTGCAGGATAAACAGCAGGGCTGCAAGGCTGGGTTTCTGCACCTGGTTGGCACATGTGAAGTGAGGGCTCGGGTCAGAAACTGTCTGTACAGATGCCCCCACAACGCCCAGATCCCGTTTCTCCATCGGCCCACCCCCCTCTTATTCCAGCACCCAGACCTGGTAGGGAATCTCACTTCTGCCTGGGGGCGGTGCAAGTATAGAAATGGAGGGGGTGCTGGTTGAGACTCAGATTTAAATCTGTGGTGTCTCCGAGGGCCTCCAGGCGCATCCCAGGGAAGCTCAAAGCCTCCCAAGGGGTCTCAGAGCTGGTAAGACGTGGATGATAGAGGAAGCACTCTTCCACAGGCCGGCGTGGTGGCAGAGGTTGCAGGTGGGGCTACTAGCTAGCCTGGAATGCATCCCCCCACCTTCCTGAGCTTGGCTTCAGGTGGGAAGTGGGTGTGAGAGCTGAGCGAGCTGACGGTACCTGGTACCCACTCCCAGGCACACAGCAAGCCTCAGAAGCTGTGCCTCCCTCACACCCCTCCTGGCTCGTCCTAGGGCTTTGTGGTCACTTACTTTGGAGTCAGCAAAAACGTACTCCTTCCGCAGGGTCTTCTCCTTTTCCGTTTCCACCAAGATCACCAACTTGTTCAGAAACTTCTGAGACTTGATGAGCTGCAGGACTTAACAGGGATGGGAATTTACTTTTCTCATCATCCTCCAACATGTGCAGTCTCCAGGGCACTCTGGCACTCTGGCACCTGACCTCAGCAGTCCTGACTTTTCTGGGCCCAGGCTGAGCACCAAATTTGTGCCTGGTCTCCCAGATTCTTGCTCCTTGCTGCTCTTCCAGGGAGGAGTTCAGGGTTGGAAGGGTGGAGCCTGGAATGGGAAGAGGTGGCCTGACCAGGGCAGAGACAGCGTGCCTGTCCATCTTTTCAGCTCCCTCCCTCTCTCCCTTCCTTCTCTCTCTCTCTCTCATACTCCTATCTCCTTTCCTTCCTCTCTCTTCCTCCCTTCCTTCTTGTGCTTGTTTGCAATTTATATCTAAATGAAAAATTAAATATTTGTATTTCTGTCAATGATTAAAAGAAGCTCAAATCATTTTGAACAGTAGTACTTCCCAACTCCACCTCCCTCCAGTGTCCTGCTCCCTAGAGGCACTCGCTTTCAATTCCCTGAATGGATTTTTTTGTTGTGAATTTTATTAATACTTCGTGTCTTTCAATAAGATACTTATATTGCTACTTCCTGGTGTTTCAGTCTTACGTACTTCCTATTACATATGGACTTCCCACCACAGAGGATGAAGATTTAGTTCTTTCACATTTACAGCCTCTTTCCCCTCCTCACCATTCCCTCCCCCTGCCCGTGTATAATTTCAGTGCCTCCACCATCCCTCTAATAATTACATCATCATTTTGGCCGGATAAGCATTCCATGTTTGTTATTATGGGAATGCTCTTGACAGACAGGCCTCGATTGCTTTCTTTTTCCTACGCAACTTTCTGTTTTTTTCCTGGAGTTAACTGCCATATTTTTCCATTGGTCCAAACTCTCTCCCTCTGTAATTCTCTTTTCCATGAGGCCAAGCGCTTTCATCAGTTTCACTGCCCTGAGGGTTTCTCTCCCGGGGCCTCTGGGTCTTCTCCTCTCCAGACCGGTGACCTCAAGGTCTGATGCAGAGCCATGACTTAGGGCCTGCCCTCTCCATCATCCAGGAAATCCATTCACCTCTGTCTCACTCATATTGGACCCCATGTCTTCCTCTTCCTCAGTTTACGCCTTCATTTTGGTGCAGCAACATCTCTAGCAGCTTTCCAAGAAAGAAGGGATGGGGTGAGACACTTTTGGAGGATTCGAATGCCTGAAAATGTTATACTCACACCTCCCTGACACAGCGCTAAGTTGGAAATAATTTTCCTCAGGGCTCTCGAGACCCTGCTCCATCATTTCTGGTTCACAGGATTACTACTGAGACATAAAATGTCATTCCGATCCACCTACAAGCAGAAGAGTTCACAGGCAGGCCTGACTGCTGTCCTGGGAGAGTCTGCTTGAAGGTGGCCCTTGGTTGGCATCCAGGACCTTGGATTTGGGAAGGGTCCCCAGCATGCCAGGAACTAAGAGCAACTCACCGTGCCTCTGCTACCTGTATGAACAGGGTGGTTTCTGCGGAATACTAGTTTTCCTCCTGGGCTACAGTCCATGGGGTCACAAAGAATCGGACATGACTGAGCAGCTAATACTAACTGGGTTTCCCCTGAGGGTCTGGACTCTGGTGTGTACCAGGCTGAAGGTGCCCATGCGACCAGTCCAGTCCAGCTCAGTTGCTCAGTCGTGTCCGACTCTCTGCGACCCCATGGACTACAGCACACCAGGCCTCCCTGTCCATCACCAACTTCCAGAGTTCACTCAAACTCATGTCCACCGAGTCGGTGATGCCATCCAACCGTCTCATTCTCTGTCGTCCCCTTCTCCTCCTGCCCCCAATCTTTCCCAACATCAGGGTCTTTTCAAGTGAGTCAGCTCTTCACATCAAGTGGCCACAGTATTGGAGTTTCAGCTTCAACATCAGTCCTTCCAACAAATATTCAGGACTTATTTCCTTTAGGATGGACTGGTTGGATCTCCTTGCAGTCCAACGGACTCTCAAGAGTCTTCTCCAGCACCACAGTTCAAAAGCATCAATTCTTCGGTGCTCAACTCTATTCATAGTCAAACTCTCACATCCTTAAATGACTACTAGAAAAACCATATACTCGACTGGACGGGCCTTTGTTGACAAAGTAATAATGTCTCTGCTTTTTAATATGCTGTCTAGGTTGGTCATAACTTTCCTTCCAAGGAGTACACGTCTTTTCATTTCACTGCAGTCACCATCTGCATTTTGGAGCCCCCCAAAATAAAGTCTGCCATTGTTTCCACTGTTTCCCCATCTATTTATTCCCCTATGTGACCAGCCCCCAGTGAAATCCTGGGATGCTGAGTCTCTAACAAGCACCCCTGGTAGATGGCATTTCACACGTGTCATCACAACTCAGCGAGGGACGAATTCAGCTCATCCTGTGTGACTCCGAGGAGAGGGGCTCTTGGACGCTTGTGCCTGGTCTCTCCTGGACTTCACCCCAGGCACCTTTGCCTTTGGATGACTGTATTCTGTGTCCTTTCTGCTGCAGTGAATCACAGCGATATGATTCCATGCTGAGCTCTGGGAATTTTCCCGAGACTCAATTAACCTAGATATGACCTTGGGACCCATGTTGTCGTGTTTAGTCACTAAGCCATGTCCAATTCCTTTGTGACCCCATGGACTGTAGCCCACCAGGTTCCTCTGCCCATGGGATTTCCCAGGCAAGAATACTGGAGTGGGTTGCCATTTCCTTCTCCAGGAGATCTTCCTGACCCAGGGATCAAACCCAAGTCCTTTAATGTCTCCTGCATTGGCAGGTGGATTCTTTAGCACTGAGCCACCTGGGAAGCACTGGAGACCCATGACACAATCTGTAATCTATCTTTTGCTTTGAAGTTTTGGGGATCTTTTCTTAGAATCCAGTATTGTGAGACTTTTCAACATTGCAGGTGCCTCAGGCTATGTTGGAATATGGTGGGCCATTTTTTAGTCTGGAAACTGGTGTTGTTCAGTCTTGAGAACTTTTCTTGAATTATTTCTTTAATGAAATTTCTTACCGTTTCCTTGTTTTCTCTTACTGAGTCTGATTATGTTGGTACTGGATCTCCTGGACTGGTCTTCTAATTTTTAAAAACCTCTTCTCTCCTATTTGTCTTCCTTTTATCCTTTTGTTCTACCTTCTGGGAGTTTTCCTCAATTTTACCTTTCCACCCATCCTTTGAGTTTTTATTTTAAAAATTTCTGAAAAATATTCTGCTGTAATGGTTTATTTCTTCTTACCAATCTCCTTCCACTCCCTTCCTCCTCCTCCTGTTTCTTCACTTTTATTTTGTTCTCTGAATGTTCCTTGAATAGCATTCTGTTCTGGTTTCACGGCCCAGTTTCTTTTAAACCATCATAATTTATTTCCTCCAAGTTTGTCTTTTTGCTTATTTTTGCCTTGAGTCTTCTATTACAGGCTTCCCTCCAATGACTGGGGGGTCCTTGGGTCCCAACAGTGATAGTGGGGGACTGTCCAGCAAGGCTTCTCCACGGGGTGGTCTCATGGGCTGATTCATGGGGAACCTCTTCATGGCACAGTGTCTTTAGATTTTTGTTTCTGGGTTGGTCATTTTCCTGCCTGCAGGTAGTGGGCCTGACTGGCAGCATCCCAAGCTGGGCAAGGATAAAGGCAGGCATCTCAGCATTCAGAAATACCTGTTATCGAGTCCTCTGTGTTTGGTAGATTCCTCTGCCCTCACCATGCCTGGGGTCTCCCAGTCCCTTCAGTTCAGTTCAGTTCAGTCGCTCAGTCGTGTCCGACTCTTTGCGACCCCATGAATCACAGCACGCCAGGCCTCCCTGTCCATCACCAACTCCCGGAGTTCACTCAAACTCATGTCCATCGAATTGGTGATGCCATCCATCCATCTCATTCTCTGTCGTCCCCGTCTCCTCCCGCCCCCAATCCCTCCCAGCATCAGAGTCTTTTCCAGTGAGTCAACTCGTCACATGAGGTGGCCCTTACCAGTCCCTTACCCCCTCAAAAATAAACTTTAGGTCTTCTGCCTAACATGTGAGGGGAAGCCACTGGCTGTGTGGAATGGACGGGGATCTGGTGGGTCTAAGTCTTTAAAAAGATTTTTATCCAATCCTGCTGTTTATAACCCCAGCTTCACCCTCACTCCAGGCACCCCGATACTATCAATTCCTCTGCCCTTTGTGGTTCTGTGGTGTGAGTCAGGCGTCTCAGCTTTTCCTATGATACATTTAAAATTTAGCTATTTTGGTTCCTATAGCATGGTTATCATGATCCATCGCTTTTCAGAATTGTGTTGCCATCATTTTCTTTCCTGTTTTCTTTGTCCCTCTGAGTTTTGTCTTCAGGAAGGGCAAAGACAATCCTGTGTGTGTTCAGCTACCCTCTTGAGCTGAATTCTCACTCAAGGGAAATCGTGGGGGTTCCCTGCTCTCAGAAAACCCATCAGCCTTGTCAGCAGCGGTAAGTGTGCCACGGCATGAGTCTTACCCACAACTGGAATGCCCCAACTCTTCCAAATCTGCAGCTATTAGGCTGTGTCTCCTTCCCTCTGAACATATGGGTTTCCTTCACATCTACTTGCAGGACTGTTGGGCTTCCCTGGGATGTGAGGTCTTGCTGGTTCAGAATTAGTATTAAAGTGAAAGCCGCTCAGTTGTGTCTGACTCTTTGTGACCCCATGGACTATGGGGTCTATGGTATTCTCCAGGCCAGAATACTGGAGTGGGTAGCCTTTCCCTTCTCCAGGGAATCTTCCCAACCCAGGGATTGAACCCAGGTCTCCCGCATTGCAGGTGGATTCTTTACCAGCTAAACCACAAGGGAAACCCAAGAATACTGGAGTGGTAGCCCATCCCTTCTCCAGTGGATCTTCCTGACCTAGGAATTGAACCAGGGTCTCCTGCATTGCAGGCAGATTCTTTACCAACTGAGCTATCAGGGAAGTCCTGATTAGTATTACTAATACTAATATGAGTGTTAGCAGGTTCAGTAAGTGACCCACTTGTTCCCACACCTAGTTAAAGAGAATCTTGTTGGTTCTTCTTCCCCTTGTCCCTCTCCGTCTCATCTATTAGTAGGTATGGGCAGGTCTACCTCCAGAACCTGTAGATCACAGGCTTCCCTGGTAGCTCAGACAGTGAAGAATTGGCCTGCAATGTAGGAGACCCAGGTTCAGTCCCTGGGTTGGGAAGATCCCCTGGAGAAGGAATGGTTACCCACTCCAGTATTCTTGCCTGGAGAATTCCATGGACAGAAGAGCCTGGTGGGCTATAGTCTATGGGGTCACAAAGAGTTGGATAGGACTAAGCGACTAACATTTTCACTTTTGGATTTCCCTGGTTGGCTCGGATGGTAAAGAATCTGCCTGCAATGCAGAAGGCCCAGGTTCTATTCCTGGATTGGGAAGATCCTCTGGAGAAGGAATGACTACCCACTCCAGTATTCTTGCCTGGAGAATTCCATGGACAGATGCAGGCCACAGTCCACGGGGTGGACACGACTGAGTGACTGAGCACACCTCCAGAACATTCCTAGTCTGTCCATTTTTCCCCATCTCAAGCCACCACCTCTTCTTACCTGGCTACTGTCACAGCCCTTTAATTGGTCTCTGCACGTCTGCCTGCCTCCTGCCATCACTTATTCTCAGCACAGCAGCTAGAGTTCATTTTAAAGGCAGATCACACCATGCTCCTGCTTAAAACTTCTTTAATGCCTGCAATGCGGGAGAGTTGTGTTTGATCCATGGGTCAGAAAGATCCCCTGCAGTAGGACACGGCAACCCCCTCCAGTATTCTTGCCTAGAGAATCTCCATGGACAGAGGAGCCTGGTGGGCTATATTCCATGGGGTTGCAAAGAGTCGGACAGGACTGAGTGACTAAGCACTGGTTGCTCATTGTACTGAGAGAACATCCTGGGTCATCAAGGCCCCATGACCGGTGCCCAATCTCTGCAGCACCAGTGCTCCAGCTTCCCCGCCTCCTCACACCTTGAACTTGATCACTCCTTGAAACCTCTGCCCAAGGGCCTCTGCCCCTGGTTTTTGCATAGCCAGCATCTTCTTGACGCTCAGCTGTCAACTCCAACGGCATTTTGTCATTTCCTCCACGACTGTCTTGTCCTCCTATTTAAGTTCCCAGATGAGAGTTAACCACTCCCTGATGCCTTCCTGGTTTGCGCACTCATTTCTCTCTCTCCCTGGCCCTTCCTTGGATGTAACCTCTCTTGGGACTAAGAGCACACCTGGCTAGCTGAGCTACACATCCCCAGCACTCAGCAGGCTGTAGCTGCTCGGTGAGTGAGAACATTATGATTTCCTTACATGGCAGCTGGCTTTTCCTACGTGTGGGAGACCTTGATGCCAAAGCTACTAATGAACATGGTGACCAGAACAAGGCAAGGAAGCTCCAACACCTGCAGCCAGAGATTTCCTCCAAGAGGGCAGCACTTTACAATAATAACCACAATTGGAATCTGACTGTGTGTCAGGACTGCTAAGGACATGCTTCATCCCACCGGCCTTCACAGTAGCCCTATAGGAATCCATTTTACAGATGTGAACATGGAGGCTTGGAGTAGTTCAGTCACTCGCTCAGGGTCACACCATTATTGGCTGCGGACGTGAATGTGGTTTACCCAGAGCCCCTTGTCCCTGAGGCACACTGCCTCGCCAGTACCCGCTGCAAAGAAGCCACCTAAACACAGCCACGTGAACTGTGCGCTCTCACTGACCTCACAGTCGCTCATCCATTCGTGCACTCGGTATGTATTTATTGACCACGTATTCTGTGCCAAGCACTGTTCTAGACTTTGGGAATTTAGCAGTGGACAAAGATCACTCACCTCGCCCTCCTGGGCCCTGTGGAGCCCACATTGATGGTGGAGGGGGTCAGGAATTTATAAGTGACATTACAAGTGCTCCATTGGCAATCACTGAGCATGCACCTACTGAGAACCAGGTCCTGCGAGAGAACTTGTAGATTCCAGGGTGAGTGAGGGGAAGACCCCACTCTTTGGGGGAGGGGACTTGTGAACAGGTAGTTGTGTTCTGACATGACAGGTGCCATGACAGAGGAGGAACCGAGCTCCATCAACTCTGAGGGAAGACAGGGAGCCAGGCTGGTGAGGCCCCAGAGAACCGACTGGCAAGCCCTGGGCATTTGTGCTTCTCTTTTAAGGACTCACCAACCCACACTACAGTAGTTCATTCTGGACTCCAGCTGGGTTTTCTTACAGCCACTCATCTCCAGCTCGGCTCTACCCCCGCTCCAGGATCTCACGGCACCTCCCCACTGTCCATAACCCACAAAAGTGTACACTCACCCCCCAGATGGTAAACCCGTCCATGCTCCCCAGCCCCCAGGAGAACAACTCCAACTCTTACTCTGCATTCAAGGCCCTGCCCACATCTGGGACCCCATGGCCCACTACTCTTCCCTCCAGGGCCACACAGGATGTGATTTCCCTAACATCCTGCTGCATTCCTTGCACATGCCATTCTCTGAGTCCAAGTGCCCTCCTCTACAACATACTTGAACTCCTATTCAGCCTTCAAAGCCCCAGACAGAGCCACCTCTGTGGTGGGAGGCGTCCCTGCACCACCTCACAACAGAGCTCATCAGTCCTCCTCCAGGACTAAGCTCACATCTGACATGTCATAATACATGCTCACATTGTAATACATGCTCACGACAGCTTTCCCCCCTAAACCACAGATTCCTGGAGGGAGGGCTAAACTCAGGGCTGGCCCATATGAGATGTTCAAAAGAAAAATGTCCATTGAATTAACTGACAAGAATTCCCAGTGCTTCTCAGAACCCTGACAAGCATTTCTTTCAATTCAGAAACCTCAAGCAAGCGGGCACTCTCTGACAATCTCCTTACTCATCTGAGGCTTCCGTTTCCTCTTATCAAAGTTGGGTCCACCCCTTTCAGTTGTAAGTCAGTCTCCATGACAGTGAAGAGGAACTTACTGTTCTAAGCTGATCTCTCAAGAGTCCTCCCTGCTCACACCTTCAATAAGTCCCCGGTTCTCCTACCCAAGTTGGCAGTGGACAGAGCAGCCCTGCCCCTGCTCTGTGACCCCAACTCTGTGAGTATGACAGCCTGTCACACTCCAGTGTTTTTCATTTCCTGCTCCATCCTCCTCACTGCTCAACTCTGCCTTCCTCAAAGCTGCCTTGGAGGGATAATTATACCATGATGATGGTGCTCATGCTCAGTTGCTTCAGTCATGTCCGACTCTTTTCAACCCTATGGACTGTAACCTGCCAGGCTCCTCTGTCCATGGGATTCTCCAGGCAAGAATACCGGAGTGGATTGCCATGTTCTCCTCCAGGGGATGGTGGTAACAGTCAATTTTATTGAGCATCAGCTAGACACTAGGCACTGTGTGCTTTGATGTAAAGATTCATGGCCGCCCTACATGATGCTACTATACCCATTTGACAGCATAGTAAACTGAGGACACTGCTCTGTCTCTACTCCAGGAGGAGCTTCTACCATGCCCACAGAGTCAGGCTCATAGGGCACACTATAGTTCTTGGCAATTTCAATCAGCTATCTCTCCACCAGAATTTGGGGTGGGCCCTCCACACTCTGTTTGTGCAGTAGCCCATTATTCATAGTTCCAATCTGGTTGGTCCTAGATAACCTGCACATTCCTTGCTAGAGAGGGCTCTAGATCAAGCTCACAAGCAGCTGACCTGAGACTTGAGGCTGGGCTTCTGACACCTCCCTACTCTATCTACCTGCTTCTCCAGGCTGTATCCCACCTGCTACACCAGGCTGGTCCCCAGACTTCCGTCCCCTTGCCGCCCTGAGAGCATCCCTTGAACTTTGGTGCTTCAGCCCAAGTGGGACTCGAGAGCAGGTTGCAGGACAGGGCAGAAGCATATGGGGCAACCCCCCTCCCCTGGCCTCTGCCTGGACACTTTGCTCTGGGGTCAGTGCTACTGCTCAGCACAGGGAGGTACTCTCACACGCATTAGCTAGTCTACTCATGACAAGCCTATGAGACATTACTATTATTCCTATTTCACAGATGAGAAAATGGAGGCACAGAGCGGTTAAGCCACTAAGCCAACATGATACAGCAAGGAAGTGGCAGAGCCTAGATTTGAACCTGGGCAGTCTAGCCTCGGAGCCTATGCAAATTCTTATCCTCTGTCCTACTGTTCCCAGCAGAGCGTCTGGCATCAAGTTTTTGCTGAACATACAATCTCCCACGGAGGTCCAGCTCTAGGGTTTCTTGGGGGCAATGGGAGGAATCTGCAGGGCTTGGCTGTCAGGCCAAATATCTGCCCTCTGAATACTCAGCTCAGGCCAGTGTTCTCAACGGGGCAAGGCTGTGACTTGTGTCCCCTAGAGACCCGTGTGGGACATGCTGTAACCTGCTCCCGTCTGCCATCTCTGCTGGCGAGAGCTTCAGGGCAGGTGGTGCTGACCCAGGACAATCTCTCAAGGTCACTTCAGCTCAGGACTAAATAGCAGAGGTCAGACAGCGTGGAGCCCATGCTCCCAACAGGCACCTGCTTCGCAACGCTAGTGAGGTAGGATTTCCCCAACTTCTCAACTCTGGCCATCAGTCACGGTCTCCAACTAGATCCTATCTCCAGAACATTCTATCTATCCCACAAGCCAGGCCTCTAGCAGAACCAGGTGAGAACTCCCTGCGTCCACACAGCAAGAAAAGGGTTTTCATGTAACCACATATATACAGTGTCTATGTGTGCATGCATGTGTGTATAACTACAACACAAATTTAATGAAAAAATATTTACCTTTACTCTTTGCAAGGGCTTCCCTGGTGGCTCAGACGGTAAAGAATCCGCCTGCAATGTGGGAGACCTGGGTTCAATCCCTGGAGTGGGAAGATCCCCTGGAGAAGGACATGGCTACCAACTCCAGTATTTTTGCCTGGAGAAACCCCATGGGCAGAGGAGCCTGGTGGGGTACAGTCCATGTGGTCTCAAAGAGTCAGACATGACTGAGCAACTAAGCACAATTACTCTTTACAAAACTCCTGTGGTGTTTTCTGCTTTCTTCTCTGTTCTTTCTCTTCTCATAGTTTATTAACAACAAAAGATGCTGATCATGCCTGGGTTTGCCAGATAAGTTACAGGATGCCTGGGATTCCTTTTCAGAAAAAGGCATACCTTTGTAAGTATGCTCCAAGTATTTCATGGGACACACTTATACTAAAATTTTTCATTGTTTATCTGAAATTCAAGTTTAACTGGGTATCCTATATTTTTATTTGCTAAATCTGACATCCCTAGTTATATGCTACTAAACAGATTTTGAATCCCTGAAGGATAAAAAAAATACAGTTTATGGACCAGAGGGACTTTGTCTTCAGGGGTTTGAAAACCTGAACTGGAACACAAACTGTTGTGTTAGGGTGGAAATTTATTTAAGGGATGAGTCTGTGGCACTTATTACTGTCTCTGGGAATCTGTCAGCCTTGTGAGGATAAACCAATATCAAGTAAGGAAATGGGGCTCAGAAAATATCATCCTATGATGATACATGGGCTCCCCTGCATTATACAGATGGAGAAACTGAGGCTTGGAGCTGCCCCCTCTCTGGTAGCCAGGGCTCTGAGTCCAAGCAATGATGTCAGGGCCACATCAGAGCATTTTCCACCACACTGCTCTGTTGCCCCAAAAAGCCCAGTTGCCCTTCAGGAGTCCTGCCCCCAAGAGCCTCTCTTTAGCATTTCTCTTTCCCTGACCTTGGCCACACTGCTGGCTCTCACTTTCCATCCTCACTGACAAGGCTGCCAACTCCTGACTCTGCCCCTCAAATTGCCTCCTACCCCCAGTTATTCTCCATCCATCACCTGTGGCTTCCAGCACTCAGTAATAGCTGAAATCATCCTACTGACATACTTATTGGCCACTCAGTGTAATGGGATGTAAATCCCGTGGGCAGAGTCTTTGACTATCCTGCTTGCCCAGGATGGCCAGTGCTTGGCCCACAGTAGCTTCTCCATAAGCCTTTGGTGTGGGAAAATTTTCCATTTTACTATGACACTATTTGAAATGCAAAGCCTCGGTTGCCCAGAGTTGACTCCTATGTGCTAGACTTTCCTAAGGAGCCTTACATGTAGATTAGTTCACAGGGACCTTATCATCCCCATTTTACAGATGAGAAAACTCAGGCTCAGGAAGGTTAAGGGTCGTGTGCAAGGTCACACAGGTGCTAAGTGGCGGAGCTGGGAATGTCCAGTCTGAATTTAGAGCCCATGACATTAATGCCAGGCTGAACTGTGTCTGTGATACCCTAGGGATGTGCTACCTTGATTTGATCAGTAAGGCCTGACCCGAGCACAAGGATGACCACACACATCAGCCCACCTCCTAGCAGGAAGAGCACGTACGTATGCAGAACCCACCCAGGGCCAAGCGTAAGCTCCTTTCCCCAGAGTGGGAGGAAGCAGGCGGAGCATCTGGGGCAGGCCTCAAGGTGCAGGGGGCCCGAGAGGGGAGCCTGAGAGCTGGAGGGGCGCCACAGGCAGGGCGGGGGCTGGGAGGTACCCCAGCAGAGGGCGGAAGGCTCCTGGAGAGACTGGCTTTCCCGACAGCCTGCTCCTCACAGCCGGCCACGGTAAGGATATCAGCAGAGCGAGAATTCTGCGGACGAGAGCGGCCTTACTTTTCTTGTGGGTGTAGAACTTGTCCTCAGAGCTGTCCTTGGACTTCTTAATGATCAGTTTCCCAGACTCGACATCGACTTTGAGCTGCAGTTTCTGTGGAATCCCCAGGGATTCTGCCTTCACCTGTGGAAAGAAGGAAGAGGAGGGAAGGGGAAGAGGAGACGCTGGTCATCCCTTCTCGGTGCTTTCTCAGCGCCGTCAACACATGAGCCCCGCGCCGTGTGGCCGGGCGGCCCTTGGCTGTGTGTCCCTCCCGTGTGGGGCCTCTGGCTTCCATTTCTGAGCCTCCTTTGCCCCACAGGGAGTTTCCGCTGGCAGCTCCTGAGAATTGCTAAAATGTGGAAGGAGCCCAGCCTGTCTGCTGTGTGCACATCAGCTGTTCTGCCCAACAGGTTTGGTGGGGGAGACAGATGAGCTACTAGAAGATGCTTTATTCGCTGTTTAATCTGACAGCACTCAGAAATCTGATGAGTCACCTCCTTCCATAGAGGATTTTAGTAATAGATTGAAGCCCCCAGGCCTTGTTACAACCAATATATGAACTTTTACTGATGACAATTAGGAAGAAGACAATTGTCTAGGCACTCAGAATATGGACATGTATCTTTTTTTTCCCTTTCAACTATAAGCAGTATCTCTTAGCTCTGTACATTTTGTTTCTGTTTTATTATTATTATTTTTACCATGAGGTATGTGGATCTGGGCTTCCCTGGTAGCTCAGTCGGTAAAGAATCTGCCTGCAACGCAGGAGACCTGGGTTCTATCCCTGGGTCGGGAAGATTCCCTGGAGAAGGGAATGGCAACCCACTCCAGTATTCTTGCCTGGAGAATCCCATGGACAGAGGAGCTGGAGGGCTTACACTCCACGGGGTCCCAAAGAGTCAGACAGCACTAAGCAGACGTGTGTACACACACCTGTGGAATCTTAGCTCCCTAACCAGAGGTGGAAGCCTCACCCCCTGCAGTATAAATGCAGAGTCTTAACCACTGGACCACCAGGGAAGTCCTGGAGATACATCTTAATACAGAATTTTCATCAGGGCTCAGAAGGAAGTGGGGTGGGCATCCCATCCTGTTTCTGAATGTGGAACCAGTGCAGGACGAGACACTCCACAATGTCAGGGGAATATAAGAAAAGCAAATTTCTGGGCCCAGAGAGTCTAACTCAGTCACTTTCAGGGAAATCATAGGAATCCCCTAACCCTCACCTCAAGGTGCTATATTGCAGGCTGTTTAGGGGGCCACCTGTTTGATGACACTCACTGCCCCTGCTTGGAGAAGGATAAAGTTTTGGTGTCTTGGGTCAAGGAGATGCTCCTCCTGTGGGATCCTCCCCATGAAGAAGGCTCCACAGATTCACCCGGGCACCCATTCTAACGTTTCATCATCTTTCCAAGGAGTTGGTTCTGCTGACTTAGAACCTCAGCCAGCCATCGGGCTCCCTGCTGAGCCCAAAGCCCTCCCATTGCGACCAGAAGGCCTGCCAGCCCCCGCATGTGGAACACGAGTCAACAGTCACGAACCTCAAAGGTAACCGGCGGGATGAGTGAGCGCCGGTGGGGAGACTCCGGACCCTCGTGCAGCAAGGCCTTGACCTGTGGGCAGAAGTGCATGGGGCCTCAGGTTGGGAGACGATGAGAAGTCAGCCCGGGCTGGGACAGGGTCACGGGGACACCTGGGCATTCTCCGAGGGAAGAGGGGACCACAGAGAAGCCCAGGGAAGCGGCAGGACTCCCCCCACACACCTTATCTTCAATAGAGGACAGGAGACTTGTCAGTTGGCTGAGCTTGGCCACCATGTTGATGGGACTGGCCTCACCAGGTACCTGGGATGTGAGAAAAAGAGCAGATAAGGACGGGATGCTGAGGGCCAGCTGTGAGAGGTGTCAGGCTGAGCCTAAAAATACACTTCCAGAGCATCTCTGGGCCGAGGGACAGGCTATGGGAGGAACTGCTGGGGTCAGAGGTTATGAGGTGATGCCAACTGTGTTCCCAAATGGCTGGACTGTACATCCTTGCTCAAGTGGGTACTGTCAGATAAGCCTGAATGTTTTTGTTAAAGAGGCAACCGTTTGGTACCTTTCACCAAAATGAGTTGAACCAGGAAACAAAAACAGGCATGTTACTAGACAAGAGATTAGCCTGAAATTATTTTTAGGTTCCGATTTTAGGCTTCATCCTGGTTTCCCCACCAACAACCCCACAAGTAGGATTACCATCCCTCTTTGCAGGTAAGGAAATTAGGGATGTGATATGTACAGTCATCTCAAAATTATCATGACCAAAAAGCACGCCTTCCTTCCCTCTTCCCTCAAAATCTGCTGCTCTCCCAGGGCTTCTCACCGCCTCTGCTCGGTTGCTGAAACAAAACTCAAGGCCCGTCCTGGATCACCACATTTCCACCCTCCTATGCATACTGCATCGATCGGCGCCCCTGCTGGACTTCCAAAACACAGACAGGCCCTGCTCCAAAGCTCCTCACCCACCACAAGGAGAAAAAAATAATCCAAACCCTTAAGGACTCTGTGTGACCCCCTCCTGAGCCCCAGCCACGCCCCTTCACCCTTCTGATCTGCCCATGGCCTGGAACCACACTTCCTGAGGAATCCTAGAAACATAAATATCACCAGGAAGGCCACTTCCTTGCCATTCAGGTCTCAGAGTCACAAAGAGGTCTTCCCTGACCACCCGAGCCAAAGACATCTCTGCAAGATCACCATCATACAGATTGTCTATTTGTTTGTTGTCTGTTTCCCCTGCTAGCACGTAGCCTCCGTGAGGACTGGGGCCAGGAGAACTGTGTCCAGTGCTGTGACCTGGGGCCTTGGCCAGCGAAGATGCTCAGTAAAGTTGTTCAATGTGTGCGTGAGGCTCAGAGAACTGGCGTTACATGTCGGAAGTCACACAGCTAGTAAAGGCACAGCAGGACATGAAACCATGTCTTCTTGGCACCAAGTCCACAGTCTCGAGCATTTACTCACTGAAGAAATATTTACAAAGCCTCGATTCTGTGCCAGACATGGTGCCGAGGTGCTGGAGGTATAGAGCTGAAAGGACACCATCCCCGCCCTCCAGAAGTATGAGAAAACCAGACCGGACTATTCCAAACACCAAGAGTAGAATGAGGGTGGTCACCAACCAGGTGCTGCCCCTTTACCACCCCCCGCCCCTCAATAAGTCAGCCAGGTCACACAGACGTCTGACCTCAATTTCCCCTGGAGAAGGGAATGGCTCCCCACTCCAGTATTCTTGCCTGGAGAATCCCTTGGACAGAGGAGCCTGGCGGGTTACAGTCCCTAGGGTCACAAAGACTCAGACACGACTGAGCAACTAACACTTTCTTCCATTAACCACTTTATCTTTTAAAACTATTTTTATTTATTTATTTGGCTGCACTGGGTATTAGTTGCAGTATGTGGGATCTTAAGTTGCGGCCTGCGGGATATTTTAGTTGCAGCATGAGAACGCTTAGTTGCGGCAGGCGGGACCTAGTTCCCTGACCAGGGATGGACACTGGGAATAGGAGTGCGGAGTCTTAGCCACTGGATTACCAGGGCAGTCCCCCGCCAGCCACTTCGGTACATTCCTTCTGCCATCACTGACCGCCATCATTTCTAACCATCAGCAACACGGCCACTACAACCACCCCCACCACAGCCATCACCACCGTCATCACGACAGTTAATATTTGTCAGAACTTTCTGTAATCCTTTTGGTTTGGCCCTTGCTCCTTGATATAGCTCCCAATCAGTCTATAGTTGCTACTGATCAAGGGAAGGGCTTGCTGGAGTGGAGCGGAGATGCAGGTAAGGATGGAGCAGGAGAGCAGGTGGGACAGTAGAGGATCCCTTGTTTTAGGGGTGTTTTTCTCAAAAAGAGTCAAGAAGATAAGCAGATTCAAGCCCCCTCCTCCTCCCCCAGACACTCTGTGTCTTTACCCTGGTCATCATCACCTGGTGGTAGGATGGTGTCTTCCCCACTCTCTCTTGGAATCTGTGTGTTTTGGGGCAAAGATGCACAAAGTATAAATGAAGCTACCGACAAAGTGGAGTCAGTTCTTGGAACAGAAGGTGTGAAAGAAAGCTGGAGTTTTGCCTGCACTACCTCGTTAGGTAGAAGAATGCACAACAGTATGTGAACTGTGAACTTCCAGATGTTCAAGCTGGTTTTAGAAAAGGCAGAGGCACCAGAGACCAAATTGTCAACACCCACTGGATCACTAAAAAATCAAGAGAGTTCCAGAAAAACATCTACTTCTGCTTTATTGACTACGCCAAAGCCTTTGACTGTGTGGATCACAACAAACTGGAAAATTTTTCAAGAGATGGGAATACTAGACCACCTGACCTACCTCCTGAGAAATCTGTATGCAGGTCAGGAAGCAACAGTTAGAACTGGACATGGAACAACAGACTGGTTCCAAATAGGAAAAGGAGTATGTCAAGGCTGTATATTGTCACCCTGCTTCTTTAACTTATATACAGAGTACATCACAAGAAGTGCTGGGCTAGAGGAAGCACAAGCTGGAATCGAGACTGCCAGGAGAAATATCAATAACCTCAGATATGCAGATGACACCACCCTTATGGCAGAAAGCGAAGAACTAAAGAGCCTCTTGATGAAAGTGAAAGAGGAGACTGAAAAAGTTGGCTAAAAACTCAATATTCAGAAAACTAAGATCATGGCATCTGGTCCCATCACTTCATGGCAAAAAGATGGGGAAATAATGGAAAGAGTGACAGACTTTACTTTGGGGGCTCCAAAATCATTGCAGATGCTGACTGCAGCCATGAAATCGAAAGATATAAACCTCCTTGGAAGAAAACTTATGCCCAACCTAGACAGCATATTAAAAAGCAGAGACATTACTTTGCCAACAAAGGTGTGTCTAGTCAGAGCTATGGTTTTTCCAGTGGTCATGTATGGATGTGAGAGTTGGACCATAAAGAAAGCTGATCGCCGAAGAATTGATGCTTTTGAACTGTGGTGTTGGAGAAGACTTTTGAGAGTTCCTTGGACTGCAAGGAGATCCAACCAGTCAATCCTAAAGGAAATCAGTCCTGAATATTCATTGAAAGGACTGATGCTGAGGCTGAAATTCCAATACTTTGGCCACCAGATGTGAAGAACTGACTCATTGGAAAAGACCCTGATGCTGGGAAAGATTGAAGGCAGGAGGAGAAGGGGACGACAGAGGATGAGATGGTTGGATGGCATCACCGACTCAATGGACATGAGTCTGAGTAGGCTCCGGGAGTTGGTGATGGACAGGGAGGCCTGGCGTGCTGCAGGCCATGGGGTCACAGAGAGTCGGACACGACTGAGTGACTGAACTGAACTGACTGGATGCACATGACCATGAGGCGGTTTGTAAGCTCTGCCTGGTGTGTTTAAGATTTATGTGCTCATCTACACTTCTCATCTATCGACTCTTCCCAGTCCGTGGTTTTCAGATGGGGACATTGAGTCAGAGTGGTGAGTCAGTTTTCCAAGGTCACACTGCTGGTGTTGACCTGAGATTTGGGTCACTGGGTCTCAGCTGCTGGGGCTCTTGACCTCTGGGGACATCTGACAAAGTCTGGAACATTTTAGGGTTGTCAAAATTGGGGGATGCTAAAGACATCTAGTGGGTAGAGGCCAGGATGTGTTAACATCCTACACTGCACCGAACAGTCCCCCACGACAGAAAATGACCCGGCCCCAAACGTCACGAGCATTGAGGTTGAGGTCAAAATTCACAACTCAGCCTCAATGTGGGCGAACTGGTCTGAGTGCCACCCGAGGCTTTATGGAAGCTGACCCAGTTATTTCACTGAGCTTTTCAGCTGAACTTCAGAGGATGTGGGCTCCAAGAGTAACAAGTCTCCATTCTCACGTAGGGCAGACCCAGGGCTCTCCCCAAACCTCACATTTTGCTAATGCTGCACTTTGCACCTCTCAGCAGTTTCTCAGATACACTCCACGCAGGGGTCCCCATCTTGTCTCGCCTACCTAAGGGAAAAGGCCTCTTGCTGGCAAGAGGCTGCCACGGCCAGATGTGCCACCCAAGCAGTGTCATTTCACTTACTCCCTCACAGAACCCTGCAGTGGCAGATATAACTATGCCCATTTCACAGATGACGAAAGTAAGGGTGGGGGCATAGTCATCTATTGAACTTGGATGTTTCTGAGGCATAGGTCAGGGTTCTTTCCTCTACCCCAGGCGGCCTCGGAACTCCCTTTTCCATTTGTGAAATTTCTGAAGGCGTCAGCACAGTCTCTGCTTTTTCAAGTCAGGGTCTCAGACAGGAGGGTGGTGACCAGAACCCTTTCTCTCCACCCTGATGTCACCCCATCCTGTCGCTACTCTGACCTGCTACTGAATGCAAACACGGTGGCGGTGGCAGGCAGGGTGGCACGCTGGGGCGTGACTGCTCTTAGGTTATCTGGAAGCTTCTTCCTCTTCTAATTGACTTCAAAGGTTTGGATGTGTGTTCTTATAGTCAAACTATTTAAATTTTAGTGTCTGGTAGGGCTCCTGTTTTGTCTAGATTCGCTTTTACTTTCCCAGAAACGAACACATCATTCACTTGAGGAAAGCAAAATTACATTTGCTTGTTTTTTTTTTTTTTTCCCCTGATGAATTTTTAAGTTGTACAAACAGAATACAAAAACATTTTCTCACTAAAAAAAATCTCCATAAAACTATCTGGGCAAATGTAGCCTAGGTCGCTTCGACTCCATTCCATCCCCTTTTTGTGGTGACCAGAGTAGCATTTTGGGTATAAACACGCCTGGTGCAGTTTCCATGTGTAGACTTACACCCTAGTTTATACATCGTTCAGCCGTTTGCTTTTTCCACACAACAGTACACCTTGAAGATCTTTCTACATCAATGCATCCACCTTAGTTCAGAATTCTGCATCCTACTTGTTGCTTTTAGAGACAAAGCTATAATAAACACCTTTGCCAACATTTGTGCAAACGTGTAGACCCTAAGGCAGCTGCCTACAGGTAACTGGCTTGCTTGCAGGATGCTAGGTAGCTGCATTTAACATTTTCATGCAAATGGATAAACTGCATTTCAAAAACCCTAACCCCCGTGTTGAAGCCAAGTCCTGACTTCACCAATCAAATTTGCCCATTGGAAAGGCAAGCAGAGGTCTCCCTGCTTTCCAGCTCATTTTTGGCTACTAATGAGGTGTTACTAACATCTCTTTAAGGGTATCCTGACGATTCCCAGTCCCTCTTCAGTAAAACAGCCTTTTAAAATCCTCTCCCCATTTAAAAGATTTAGTTGCTTTTACTTAGTCACGTGTAGCAGGGTTTGCCTTTTAAACATATTAATTCTGTTTTTAGCTTTGCTGGGGACACTTTCTGTGACACAGACAACTTGGCAGGCCTTGGCTCCCAGTGTGTGTGTGTGTCTGTGTGTGCATGTGTCTGTGTGCGTGCATGTGTCTGTGTGTGTGCGCATGAGTGTGTATCCGTGTGTCTCTGTGTATGTGTCTGTATGTGCATGTGTGCGCGCGTGTGTCTGTATGTGTCTATGTGTGCATGTGTGTGTGTGCGTGTGTATGTGTCTCTGTGTGCATGTGTGTGTGCATGTCTCTCTGTGTGTGTGCGTGTGCCTGTGTGTGTCTGTGTGTGCATGTGTCTGTGTGTGCATGTGTCTGTGTGTGCATGTGTCTGTGTGTGCGTGCATGTGTGTCCGTGTGTCTGTGTGTGTGTGCGTGTGTATGTGTCTCTGTGTGCATGTGTGTGTGCGCATGTCTCTCTGTGTGTGTGCGTGTGCCTGTGTGTGTCTGTGTGTGCATGTGTCTGTGTGTGTGTGCATGTGTGTCCGTGTGTCTGTGTGTGCGTGCGTGTGTGTGTGTATCTGTATGTGTCTGTGTGTGCATGTGTGTGTGCGTGTATCTGTGTGTATGTGTCTGTGTGTGCGTGTGTATGTGTCTGTGTGTCTGTCTCTGTGTGCATGTGTCTGTGTGTGTGTCTGTGTGTATGTGTCTGTGTGTCTGTGTGTATGTGTCTGTGTGTCTGTGTGCATGTGTCTGTGTGTGTCTCTGTGTGTCTGTGTGTATGTGTCTGTGTGTGCATGTCTCTGTGTGTGTGTATGTGTCTGTGTGTGTGTGCATTTGTCTGTGTGTGTGCGTGTGTCTGTGTGTGCGTGTGTGTGTGGGTCTGTGTGTGCGTGTGTCTGTGTGTGCATGCATGTGTGTCTGTATGTGTCTGTGTGTGTGCGTGTGTCTGTGTGTACGTGTCTGTGTGTATGTCTTGTGTGTGCGTGTGTCTGTGTGTGTCTGTGTGCATGTGTCTGTGTGTGTGTGTCTGTGTGTGCGTGTGTGTGTCTGTGTGTCTGTCTGTGTGTGTATGTGTCTGTGTGTGCATGCGTGTGTGTGTCTGTGTGTGCATGTGTTTTTGTACATGTGTCTGTGTGTGTATGTGTCTGTGTGTGCATGTGTGTCTGTCTATCTGTGCGTGTGTCTGTGTGTGCGTGTGTCTGTGTGTGCATGTGTCTGTGTGTGTGTCTGTGTGTCTGTGCGTGTGTGTGTGTCTGTGTGTGCGTGTGCGTGTGTTTCTCAGGGGGCCCACCTTCACCTGCTTGCTCTTCCTGGGGTAAGAGGCGGGACCAAACCATTAGGCACCTCCAGTTTTCGTCAGTTTCTGATGAGAAAAGGCTCTGCCTTGTCCCCGTTATTCAGCACTAATAAGGAGTTTTGCTGGCAGTTCCTCAAATCAAAATTCAGAGGGGGCGGGAGGCATAAACCTTACTGGGGGTCAGGATCCTGAAGTTCCTTCGCCCTAGAGGTGGGGATCCAACAAAGTCCCTGGGACACTGGTTACCTTTTCTCCCCACCTCCCCCCATCCACCCCCCTCCCAGGCCCCTCCCACACCTGTTTCATCAGCTCCCAACATCTTTACCTGAGGCCGTGGACGCAGGCCGGGGGAAAGCTGCTGGTCAAACAGCCTCTGCAGAGATTCTAGGGTAGGGAGGGTCCGGATGACTTCGCTGGGGGCAGGAGACAGGGTGAAGGCCAAGCATTAGTGAAGACCAGCGTGGCATCGCGCACACAGGCTCCATCTGGAGACGCGGTGTGGTCACACCCACTCTGGCAAAGGCAGGGATTCTTCACAGAAGGACAAGCCCAGGCAAAGATCCAGGCCTGCCAGAGCCCCCCCACTCCTGCCTGTCCCCTACCAGGACCACACTGGAGCCGTGATGCAGAAATCGGATTCACCTCTGTTTAGCCACACTCGATTGCGTAAGCCTGTAGAAACTCTGAATCCAGCAACCCAAAACTGCTTGGAAATAATTTAGTAATCCATTGTCCCCAACTTTAGTGTTTATAAGAATCGCACCCTCACTGAGTGTTAAAAATGCAAATGTCTGGGCTCCAACCTGATTTAGTCTGGAATCTGCATTTTTGTGCCCCAGGGGCTTGTGGTGAGGGCCATCTGTGCTTTTCTGGTTCAAATCCCTCCTGGCAGCTGAGGTGGATGCCTGGGGAGGTCTGTCATTGTGTGATTCACTGACAGTACCAGGACCTGATTGATTCTTTGTTCCCATCTCATCTTCTATTTTCCCATTGCTTTGGACAGGGTGGGCAGACAATTTTGAGTTCTATTTTTCATCAATTATTTCATCAGAAACTGTTCATGGTTTTTACACATTTAACATTCTTAGTGGCTTCCAAATATTCTATCAAGTAAATGTGCCAAAATCAATTGCTAGATATTTGGGTTATTTTGAGATTTTGGTAACTATAAGTAAAGGCTGCTGTGAACAGCTTTGTTCATACAGCTTTTCTTTTATTTTTCAACTTAAAAAATTATTTTTACTTGGAGGATAATTGCTTTACAATATTGTTGGTTTCTGCCACATATCAACATGGATCAGGCATCAGTATATGTATGTCCCCTCCTTCTTGAACCTCCCTCCCCCCTCCCACCCCATCCCACCCCTCTAAGTTGTTGCAGAGCCCTGGATTTGAGCTCCATGTGTTGCACAGCTAACTTCCACGGGCCATCTAATTTTACATAAGGTAACATATATGCTCCAATGCTGCCCTCTCCATTCGCCCCACCGTTTCCTTCCCCTCTGTGTCCACAAGTCTGCCCTCCATGTCCGCAACTCCACTGCCACCCTGCAGATAGGCTCGTCAGGACCATCTTTCTAGACTCCATATACATGTGTTAATATTTGTCTTTCTCTTTCTGACATACTTCACTCTGTACAATAGGCTCTGGGTTTATCTACTTCATTGGATCTGAGTCAAAGGGGTTCCTTTTTTGTGGCTGAGTAATATTCCACTGTGTATATGCACCAAAACTTCTTTATCCATTCATCTGTCGATGAACGTCTAGGGTGCTTCCATGTCCTAGCTGTTTCTTCTTTACTTACTTTCAATCAGAGTCTCACGGCAACCAGAGATGATGGCTGTTGATCGGTATTGCTAAGCCCTTGAGGGACAGTGGCCCTGGGCACTAGTCCAGCCTGCCCATCATCTGTGCTATCTGAATTCTGTAGTGCTCTCTTTCAGTGGACATAGCGGCGCATTTCAACACCGACGGGCTGATTTGCACGTCTTTAATTCCTAATGTCTAAGTATTTTTCCGTGTGGTTGGTTTTTACTGTATTTCTCTTCCTAGAAATTTCATGTCCTTTGTTGGTCTTCTGGTGGGAATTCTGTTGCTATTTTTATACACTGGCATAAACTCTTCACTTACTGCCTTGCTTTTTATTTAATCTAGGTGCTGTGGCTCCCCTGCTCCACTCTGTTGTTTTCATCCTAGGCAGGCTAGATTTTACTATAAAATGCTTTACAGTTTTTTATTGCTCTATTTTGCATCTTTTCTTTGGACATTTTTTGGCTTATCTTAGTTAGAAATTTATCATCAGTATTCACTTTTGAGCAGTTTGTTTCTCATTTAAATCAGTTTCTCACTCTTTTAAAAGTTGTTATAAACAAGGTTTTGGAGGATTGTTGTTATACCTTTTTAATTCCTTACTTCATCTGAAATAAAAAAAAAATATGTGGTGGAAATAAATTCACCTTTTTCCATATTGGTATTCATTCTCACTCAACTGCACTTGCTCTTTTTCCCCACAGTTCTTTTGAATTAGTTCCTTGCACAAGCCCATCTTAAATAGGGTAGAATTTCTTGCCAGAATCTGTATCGCTCATTCAACAAAAACTCCGGAGCTCTTCATGTACTAGGCAATGCCATGTTCACATACTGACACTGTTGCAAGGAGGGTGCTGCAGCCTACTGACTTTGATCGGGCATCCTGGGGACTCCTCTGGGAGCCAAGGATGGGGTGGGGGCGGTAACTGGCCCAGAGGAAAGGGGGGAAGTGCTGGGCAGACAGGGTTCTTGGTTTCTACCCCACCTCCACCAGAGCTGCTCAGTTCACATGGTGGTATTCCATTTAAACTATCACTTCATTAAAGAATTCTAGGCCAAAAAAAATTCCAAAGCACTAATTTGGAGCATATTTTAACATCAAACAAGTCTCCCTCACTGTTCTCCTTTTAAAAAATGATGTTTTAAAAAGACAAGTACATATACACAAACTGAATCTTTAGAATTTTCTAAGAATAATGCTGTTATTCTCTATATTTCCAACTTGGGTAAAATTTTGAGAAATCTAGCTTTCAGACGTGTCTGGAGATGTTGGTTAGGGTCAGAATGACCAATGACACAGAGGGACTTGAGTTGAAAGACTTGAGCACTGGTCTTACGATACAGAAAGGATTTGTCCAAGGAAGTTATCATCAGCAGGGTCTCTGAGAACTTGTCTCAGTTTCAGGTCACCAGCTCAAGGAAAGACGAGGAGTAAATATTGGGCCCACCTTGGTCTCTGAAAGTGAAAGTCACTCAGTTGTGCCTGATTCTATACAGTCCATGGAATCCTCCAGGCCAGAATACTGGAGCGGGCAGCCTTTCCCTTCTCCAGGGGATCTTCCCAACCCAGGGATCGAACCCAGGTCTCCCACACTGCAGGCAGATTCTTTACCAGCTGAGCCACAGGGAAGCCCAAGAATACTGGAGTGGGTAGCCTATCCCTTCTCCAACGGATCTTCCCAACCCAGGAATAGAACCAGGGTCTCCTGCATTGCAGGTGGATTCTTTACGAGCTGAGCTACCAGGGAAGCCTCCTTGGTCTCAGAGAGATGGTCCGTTTCCCCAAGATTCCCATTCAGTTTCCAGCTAGAACATCCAACATTCTCTCAGTCCAGATCTGCAAACTCAGAAAGAATGTTCTTATCCTTCGTTGTTTTCTTAATTTTTTCTTTTCCAATTTTTTGCTTCTTTTTGCTTTAGCAAAAATTTCTCATGCAGTTTCTTTTTCTTTTGTTAAAATGTTTAATGGAACGATTTTAATGTTTGCCTGTCAATTGTAATTGGTTTTACATTTGACACATATTGCATTATTAAAGAGGTATCCCTCTATTCCTTTTTAAAAAGTGGTTTTTAAAAATTAGAAATTACTTTTATCAGTTCTATTAGGACATCTATGCAAATGATTTCTTTATTTTTAACCTACTGATAAATTACAGTGTTTTATGTTGACTCACTTTTGGAATGATTTCTTAGATAAAACCTACATTTTTCATACCACTAAATTATATTTGCTAGAATATTACTGAAATGTTATATACTTACATTAATAAGTGAAACTGGATATAGTTTATTATTTTAGGCTATTGATTAGGTTTCTGGATTGGAATTGTACTTTTCTTGAATATTGAATTAGGTGATTTTTGTCATTCCTGAATAATTTATAAATTATGGCTATTATTCCTTGTTCAAAGTTCAAAGTAGGGCATGCACAGTAATTTTTACGTTTCATATTTCACATTAAATATTTATTACATTTAATTATAATTTGAAGATTTGCAGCTATGTAATTGTTGGGGGCGGGAGAAGAAGGGGACGACAGAGAATGAGATGGCTGGATGGCATCACCGACTCGATGGACACGAGTTTGAGTGAACTCCGGGAGTTGGTGATGGACAGGGAGGCCTGGCGTGCTGTGATTCATGGGGTCGTGGAAAGTTGGACACGACTGAGCGACTGAATTGAACTGAACTGAACTGAATTGTATTCTTTATGACTTGTAAATCTTTAATGCAAACTATTAAATCTCCTACATTTCTAATTGTAAAAATGTCCTTGATTTTTTTCCTAATTTATTTTTTAAATTATTTCCCCTTGCTCTTTTGCTTTCCAGTTGTTGCTTTATTCATTCACTTAACAGAGATTTCTTAAAGACTGTTTGGGTCACTACTGTATCTCTAGCCCCTGGAACAGTATATGGCTCTTGGTAGCGGGGGTCCATTCGGTCGTATCTGACTCTCTGTGAGCCCACTGACTGTAGCCCACCAGGCTCCTCTGTCCATGGGATTCTCCAAGCATGAACACTGGAGTAGGTTGCCATGCTCTCCTCCAGGGGATCTTACCAACCCAGGAATCGAATCCACGTCTCTATGTCTCCTGCATTGGCAGGTGAGTTCTTTACCACCAGCACCACCTGGGAAGCCCTGGCTCATAGTTGGCACACATTCAATCTTTATTCACAAATGTTGAACAGATTACTGTTTTCAGTACTTTGACTGTGGCAATATCTACGCAATCAGGGTATGGCCCATGATGCCTTCAGGGGACTGACAGCCTGGATTAAGTTTGTATGTTTCACTTATTTTTCTACCCCCACCCCGTTTCTGTAACAGAGCATTTAAATATTTGGCTTTTCCTCCGCATAGTGTTTTGGCTGCATAACCTAGAGTTCTGATATACAGAGGCTTGATTCCTCTGGGTTCCCAAACCTATCCCAGGCAGGCTATCATTGCATCAAGTGCCTTCCTTAATTCAACTGTGATTTAGGAGATGGTCTAAAAGCACCCAGATGGTTGTGGCTAGTTTTGTTATCTCTATTTTCATCATCATTCTGTGTTCCCGGACACTTCTGTTCTGGGTATATTCATATCCAGCTGCTCAGTAGGCTGCTGGGTTCTTATTTTTAGGATCACCAGCACACTAACATTTCTGGAAAAAAATTCTTGGAAATTTTTTGAAGGGAAGGCATGTGATTAGTACATTTTTACCAATTTTTTTAAATCGGCGAAGACTCCTTAGGCTTTTGAAGGATATCTATGTTGATTTAATCCCAAGGAGAGTTCAGTAGTCTGCTTGGAGGTGCTGCTTCAGCATTTTTATCATGTCATCAAAGAGTATGAATAATATTAAGTAATTTTGAAAAGCAATGGTGCTATTCGTAATTAATTACTTTCTGAATTCATCTTTGATTGTGGCTTTGAAGATTGTAAAAAGAGGTTACAGTACCCCTGTTTGGTTGTTCTGTGACTGGATCATTATAAGGCTTCTCAATACCTGGATTTATTTCCTTTATAAGCCTGAAAACTCTTTTTAAAAAATCTATTTAGTTATATCAAATAAGCATAATTTTTTCCCTGCTTATTGGAGAGTCTGCCTTACCAGCTATAAGTTGAATCTCCATGCCCTCTTTCCAAAGACTATTGTTTTTTTAACCACACATTCTTTGCAGGTGCTTATCTAGTTCTCCCTTGTTATATACATATATGTGTGTGTATATATATACATATATATATGCTTCCCTGACACTGCTCTGTTTTGTGATTTGTTTTATAAATTTGCTTTGAAAACTGTGGGTTTATTTTATGGCCTCCAAAGAAGCAGTTATAATGATGATGAAGTATTTTTGTCTGGTTGGTTGGATTCTTTATTAAAATCCTTACTTAATTGATAAAATACCCTCTCCCAAAATTTGACCTATTATTTTAAAATCCTACTTATAATTCTTGTTTCTCCATTTCAAGAGTTATCAAGTATTTCCAGACTCTGGAGACTTAACTTTTTGTTCTCTGTCTCTGCAAAAGTTTCTATCTGGTTCTAGATGATCTAACTGAGGGTTACAAATCTTCCTAGAGCCTTTGTGTTGCTGAGGCTCTTTCAGTTGCAGGCAATGACACTGCGATGACATTTTTGCGGGGGAGGCTCTTGCACTGCTTCTCGGGCCTCAGTTCTCTGTGGCTTTCCCACCCTCACCCCGGGGTCTGTGTTGGACCGGGCTGTCTGAGCTGACAAACCTGCTTCCTTCGGCTTCATCCTCAGCCCCCGGTTCCAGGTCCTCTCCTCACCCACCTCTCAGCATCTGCCCCTGCCCCCTCCCACTCCGTGCGCACTCCCCGCTGCGAGGACCTACCCCACACGTCTCCCAGCTTCAAGTGCCCACTGCATGCCGATGACTCCCAGATGTATATACCCTTACACCTGAGGTCTCCTGGGATCCAACTTCTAGAACTAAATCCTTGATTGGTGGCTCCGCCCACAGGATGTCTAACAGCACCTCAAGCCAAAGGCAGTTCAGACAAGGATGATCCTCTTCAACCCCTTCCTCCTTGACTTTCCCCATCTGAATAACTGGCATTGCCCACCACTCAGCTTCTTGCACCGAAAATCTAGAGATCACCCTTGATTGGCCTTCCCCTGACCCTCCATCCATCGGCCAGTTCCACCAATCCACTCCCACCCAGGGCACACCAGCTCTCAGCGCCCACATTCTCCCAACCATCAGGTCATTTAACCAATATCTATCAGCTGTTCCTGTATGCCGGGCACTGTCGAAACCCAGGACTCAGCAGAATGCAAAGCACATCCCTGCCTCCTCTGACTTCCTTTCTCGTGGGCCAGCCTCACATCACGGCAGCTCCCAGCTGTCTGCTGCTTTCAGTCTGCCTCCTAAGATCCAGTTTCCAGAGCCCTGACACGCCATGCTGAAAATCTCCACCTGGCTTTGGGAGACCTGCGTGATGTGGCTCCGGCCAGTGTTGCCAGATAGAACACGGGTTGTTGTAGTTTAGTCGCTCAGTTGTGTCTGACTCTTTCGTGACCCCGTGGACTGTAGCCCTCCAGGCTCCTCTGTCCATGGGATTTCCCAGGCAAGAATACTGGAATAGGTTTCTATTTCTTCCTCCAGGGGATATTCTTCAACCAGGGATTGAACCCGCATCTCTTGTGCCTCCTGCATTGGCAGATGGGTTCTTACCACAGTGCCACCTGGTTCCTCAGATTTTCTAAAATTCCATCCCTAATTGCATCTCCAAGCCTGACTATCACTTTGCCTATGAAGCAAAGACAAACAAGTGGAGGTACAGGGTTTAGAACATCACAGTGTCTCTGCTTCTAACTCGAGGTTAACTCTCCAGTAAATAAAGGCGTGAAACCTAGAGAGCTAGCCGAGTTGAGGAAGCTGCTGGCACCACAAGGGTGAGGTGATCTAGATTCTAGGAAAGCCCAGCGAGCACAGCAGTGTTGGGCAAAGGTGCTGAGTGGCTACATGAGGCTTATGGAGACGCTAAAAGGGACAGCTCCTCCTGGACAATGAAGCAGCAAAGGACAGGATCTCCACTGAGGCAGAAATACAAGCTTGCTACCAGCCATCATGAAATCGTGCTTCTTAAAAAGGAAGGGCCGTGTGTGTGTGTTTCCTAGTAATAAGTGATTTATAACAACAGCATCATATGGAGAAATAGCTTTCCATGGAAATCTACAAAAATGATGGCTCTGGCTCCAAAGGCTGAAACTGCATTAGTTGAAAGCCAATTCACTGAAATGAAACCTGACTGGGCGATGTGATGAATGCTCAATTTGTCAAAGAAATTATTTGCTGAATTTACCAAGTGTACTGATTGTGCTTTTAAGAGCCTTAAAGAGGAAGGTTCAATTTGATTACTGATGATGAAAGATTCTTTTTTGCATATTAACTAAGTGAAGATAGATAGGGCACCAGAGAAATTGACAAAAGAATTCTGAAACTGATGTTTATGTAATAAAACACAAAGTAGAGGCTGATAAAAACTCGCCCCCATGAAATGCTATTTTTCCAACCAAAATGCTGACCTTTCATTTGCCAAGGGATTGTTTTGGGTCTTTGTAATTTCTTTCAGATGCTTTAAAATGTTATTGTCAATTTTTTTCAAGCATTTAAAGTAATTTTTTGGTCAATTTTTCAGATAGCATATCAGTCTTAATTTTGTTTCCAATAATTAAAATATTTTTGTTTTTGTTGTTCAGTTGCTAATTTGTGTCTGACTCTTTGTGACCCCCATGGATGGCAGCATGCCAGGCTTCCCTGTCCTTCACTGTTAATTTTAATAGTAATGAAATTAAAACACGGAAAGGAATTGGAATTTTTACCAATCTGTCCTTCAGTGAATTCACTCGCAGAACACTGACATTTTGGTGAACTGGCTCACTTTAAAAACCTGCCACCACTGCAATCTTGGGCCATCACCATCCACACAGTAAAGGGCTGACTTTAATTTATCTCCCCTTGGTGACCTTATGTGCTTATTCCAATGTGCTGGCTGCAGCAAGAAGGACAAGAAGCAGCGAAAGCCTTAACCACCGCATCCTGAGCAAGTGTGGAAGGGCTGGCAGTGTACTTCCGCCCACCCCTTCCCATGGCAACTGGCCTCAAATTAACTTTCTTTGTTTTTTTCTTTTAAAACGCAGCCACCACCAAGTTCAAATACCATGAAAACAAAACCTCCAGCAACCACAGATTTCTAAGTTCTACTGACTGCTCAATTATCCCAAGTGACAGCTAGGCTAAGTGCAGGGATCACCCTAATGAGCTGGTTTCTGGTCCGCTGTCCACCCACCTCCCACCCTCCACGGTCTGCCCCCCTCCCACCCCCACTGGGCAGCCATTACCCATAGAGCTCTTTGCAGAGGAGCGCGGTCAGTTTCTTAAGATGAGGGAGACTGCTGGAGCCTGACTTGACAAAATCAGAGTCCAGGGAGAGCTGAGTGCTTAAATAATCTTGGATGGCTTTCAGATGCTCTTCTGGAATCCTGAGGGGAAAAAAGTAGAAATGACAACATGTTTATTTGGTTCCTTTAGCCATAGACACCAACAGTAACAGGTAGAAGAGGAAATCTGTATTCTCAGAGCCTGCAGCTGAGACACCAGCCTCCAGGAGGATGTTTCCTGTACCTGGACAGGCTCCCTGGGTCTCAGTGAAGGGATGGAGAACAGGTCAGACAAGCATAAAGGGCCCAAAAGGCAGGCTCCCTCTTGACCCACCCATAAAAGCTTTTCTGGTACGTGGAAGGGAGCCATACTTACTGGCTGGGGATAGGAATCTTTATCCTTTGACAAGGAGACAGAAGAGCTCTGAAAATGTACAGAGGACTTGCTTTCCTGCTTCATCTATTCCTGAAGACAGAATCTAAGGGCTGAGGGATGCTCTAGTCTAGAGAAGGCAAATAGCTTCAGCTCACAGACCAACTCCCGAGTTCATGGCCAAAGGCCACCTGGAGTTCCGTGTCAAGGAGGTTCCCGGTCATCTGAGACTCTGAGGGGAAGTCTCTGTGATGAGTGATGGGACTGGGGGTATGGTAGTGATAGCCTAGGTGCTGGGCCTTCACAGCTCCAACCCCTGCTCCCAGCCTGGTCCAGTCTGAAGCACATGGGCCTGAATCAGGACCTATCCTTGCACAGGACAGCCCAGCAGAGGCATAGCCCAGGCCTCATCGCAACAGGGCCGTCCCCGAGGCTGATCACACCTCTATTTCCATCTCCCAGCACTGGTTTTTTTATGGATAATTTTTTTTTAATTGAATTTTTGTTCCTATAATAATGAACATTGTAATCAGAGCAAGTATGCCCTGAACATACCATACTAGTCACTCTACTTACCATTTTATGTTCATGCTTTTTTAAAAAAATATTTATATATTTATCTGGCTAAGCCAGGTCTTAGTTGCAGTGCTCGGGACCTTTACTTTTGGCACGTGGGCTCTCAGGTGCAGTATGTGGGATCTAGTTCCCTGACCGGAGATCGAACCCGGGCCCTCTGCAATGGTAGCACATAGTCACTGAGCACCAGGGAAGTCCCTCATTTTCTCTTTTAATCCTCAAATCAATGTTACGAGGCAGATATTACCATTATTCCTATTCCACAAACAAGGAAATGGGGTAGGGTGGGGGAGGGGCTTAAGGACGTTGATTTACATGTGTGAAAAAATTCATACAAGCCTTAAATAGCTGTGCTCCAGCCTTGACATGCAATCAAGGTGAAACTAGAGGTTATAGTTTTTTGTTTTTTTTTTTTTCTGTAGGATCCTGGAAAGAATGAAAGGTTGTTGCTCTTAAGATTGAAAAGATGTGGATTAGCCATTTTGACTTATTTAGTTTAAGTTAGTAACTATTCACATACCAGTCTTCATAATATTCGAGTTTAATCTATACTCATTCTGAGTCTTGATCCAGTTTCTGCCTCAGTATGGTTTACTAAAAAGGACTCATCCATCCTATAGCATTAAGACTTTAACAGTTTTCATACCTGTTGACTTGTAACTTTGAGATCATCAGTATTTGCTTTAGGAAGTTATGTCTGTTAAAAATGTTGTCAAAAAGTGTTGACCTAAAGATGTAGACTCTGTTTATCAGAGAAAGTTGATTTTACTCAGTAGTCTTGCATTAACTATGGTCTAACTGATTAGGTCTAATTAGCTTGCACAAAAGACTTTGCAGTTTGTCTTATAATTAAGAATAATCTAAAGGCAGTTTTCTGTGTACAAAGGTATTTCTCAACAACATAGATTAACGTGCAACCACAAGGCAGAATCTTAGTTTTTCGTGCCCAGAAGAGAACTGAAGGCATTCACCATGGTCCCTCCTGTGTGTTCTACCCGCACACGCCCATCTCTAAGGAGAAGTTTTAGGCAAGTTCCAGGGCTGTCTGTTAGCTGAGAAGCCACACCAAAGAGGGCTTCCTAGCTGGTTCAGTGGTAAAGAATCTGCCTGCAATGCAGGAGACGTGGGATCAATCCCTGGTCCAGGAAGATCCCCTGGAGAAGGAAATAGCAATCCACTCCAGTATTTTTGCCTGGGAAATCCCAAGGACAAAGGAGCCTGATGGTCTACAGTCCACATAGACTGTCACAAAAGAGTCACAAAAAGTCACAGAAGAGTCACAAAAAGTCGAACATGACTTAACAACTAAACAACAACATCAGAGAGGGCCACCTCCTGGGCTCACTAGCCCTCAGCTGGCCCCACCGCCCCATCTCAGGAGCTGCGTGGAGGCTTGGCTGAACACTTTGTCCTGCCCCACAGGGCCCTGAGTCCCTTAAGAAGACATGTCCCTAGAAAGGAGGGACTGATAAGGAAATCCAGCTAAGAGAACACGTGGAAGAGTCAGGAGGAGATGGGCAGTGGGGGTACCATTGAGGATCTTTGCCTATTTCCTCAGGGACTGCACTGCATTTGGCACCTAAACCCTCCAAGAAATAGAGCCTCAAGGGAACTACAACAATGGGCTCCGCATGAACTCTTTTACTAAGTATTTGCTATGCAGACACGTACATCAGGATGATCACGATAATGAATCAACATATTTAAAGCATATTTAGCTTCTTGGTAAACAGAATGGGGAATTCCAGGAGGGGGCAGAGAATACAGCCTGGTAGGCCTGGAGAAGAACTAGAGGATACGTCAAGGTGGAAATGGGAAGACACTAGGTATCTTAGCAACCGGCAGTTTGTGTGTTCCTTCAGGCCTTCCCTTTGTATTTTGCCAAATCAGATGGCAGGGAGCAGCCCTGGGTGTCATAAATGAAGCTTTCAAGTTGGAGGTGTTGCATGAGCCCTGCCAATAGGCTGTTCTTTGGGGGGACTTTTTCCTTATAAGGAAACAAAAAAATGTTTTGAAATTATTAACGCGTGGAAGTGACTGTGTGCTAATTTATTCACTGAACACAGATCTAGGAGCTCTGACTCGAAGCAGGTGACGTGCTGGGTACTGGGGACACAGTTCCCCTCATGGAGCATCTTCGCTGTGGAAGCCATCCCTTGGCCTGTGCTAAAGTCAGGGTCTCTGATTGGCAAAATAACCAACACCCCTCCCAGGAAACATTGCCACCTCACATCATCCAGCTCGAGCCTGCTAAGGGGGCAAAGAAGCTGCAGGACCTCACTGACATGGACCAGTCTGGTGCCACCCATGGGACCAGTTCCTGAGAATCCTGGATCAGGGCAAGTGAAACAAACTGGTAAAAGGATTGCATCTCACACCTTCCACCACACTGGCTTCCCTGGTGGCTCAGATGGTAAAGAATCTGCCTGCAATGCAGAAGACCTGGATTTGATCCCTGGGTCAGGAAGATCCCCTAGAAGAGGGCATGGCAACCCACTCTAGTACTCTTGCCTGGAGAATCCCATGGACAGAGGAGCCTGGTGGGCTACAGTCCATGGGGTTGCAAAGAGTCAGACACAACTGAACAACTAATACTTTCCACCACAAAGAAAGGAGCAGTACGCTGTGCAGACTTCACAGTTCACACCACCCATGGACTGTTGCTCTGGCCCACCTCCTAGTGACAAGGATGGTGGCCACCTTAGCACGAGGCCCAGAGCAGGTCCAGGCTGCAGTGCAGGCATTGCCTCTGCTGGGACCATCTGAATCAGGGAGAGGTTTGGGATGGGAATAGATGTCATGTGAGTTCATGGGAGGCCCCGGCCAGGGAATCACTGCCTAGGCCGCTGAGTCTGGAGCAGGCCCATGCCATTTGCAGCAGAGAATCATCCATCATTCCAGAATCAGCTCCTGCCCTGGGGCCTGGTGGACATGGAGCATCTGGGCAGGGCCATTCAGTGCCCATTCAGTCAGAGCCACCCTGAGAACTAGAGACCCACCATTGGGAGGCCAGTGGGCTCCATGACACCCTGTCCTGGGGTGGAAGAGGCACCCCCAGGAGGGAAGCACAGGGTGAGCTGCCTGGGTGTCAAGGGGCCTGCCAGGTGGAGACTCACCCACTGGTGTCCATGGTCTGCAGTCGCTGGAACAACGTCTCTGAGAGGCTTGGCCGGCCAACCTCGGCAGCTCGAGGGTTCTCCATGGAAGCAGGGGCCTCCTTAGCTTCGCATGGCACCGCAGATAAAGGGACGATGTTTCTGGGTGGCAACTCGGGCGGAGACAGGGCCCCTTCTACCCAAGACAAGAGCAGGAGAGCCGTCTGGGCCGAGTGCACCCTCCCTCAGCATCTCCACTCCCCCATGCCCTCTGTTGGTAATCTCCCCACTCTCCCGTCACGTGGGGTCCAGGCTGGGCACCCAGCCACAGACCCGCCTGTGCCCACTCTGTCCCTTCCCGTCCTCGCTCCCTTGCCAGCTGACTCTGGGGGAGCTGACCAAGGGCAGGGACCTGGGCCCAGCACAGAGTTTGTCCTATTGAGGCGCTCTGCAAACACCTGCTGGGATAAGATGGCCATGCCGGGCAGGGCTGCTGGCCTTGGAGGGGTGGAGTCAGCCGCCTCAGCAGCTCAGCAGGACAGCCGGCTGTGGGGCAGAGCGGGGGCCCTGGACCAGCCGACACTGGGTCCCCATCACAGGAGGAGCGGGCGGGGAGCAGGCAGGCCCGGCCACGCTCCCACCCAGGCCCCCTTTTCTCTGGACTTTCCAGTCTCCCTCCTTCCTTCTCTTTCCCTCCAATGCTCGGAGACAATGGAAGAGAGTGAGGGGCTCCCTCCAGCCAAGTGAGCAGACTTGGCTTGGGAGATGGGGCTCCTGCCCACTCACCAGGGAAAGTCTCCATCCTGCACGTAGCAGAGACTGGCGGGGAGCATCTTGAGCCCCTGGGGCCTGTGACATCTTGTCCCAGCCTCTCCCCACACGGAATGGCCACCCCCACGGGCCTGGCCACAGACCTCCCCCGGGGACGTCCTCTTTGAAAGATGAGCCCTTGACTTCCTCACCTGGCCTGGGTTCTTTCAACGGTCATGAGTCTGTTTAGAGCCCCATGGGGGCGTGCAGCACCTTGAGGAGACCTGAGCCAAATCTGACACCTTGGATTGGACCGGTGGGGGAGAGGGCGGGGGCGGGGTGGGAGTGGGGGCGGGGTGGGTGGGGGAGGGGTAGGGTGGGGTGGGGGTGGGGGTGGGTAGGCTCCGCTTCGAGCCAACAACAGGGTCTTGCTTGGGGAAGGGAAGCCAGCCATCGAGAGATTGTGTTTCTCTTTCCAGTTCTTTCAGGGAGGCCTTTTTCTAGTGTTGGGGTCCTTTTCTAGACCACCATGCCCGGAGGGGAAGAAATGGGGCGGTGTGTGAAAGGGGATGCAGAGGGCATTTCGGCAGGATGGCATCTCAGGGCCAAGCCCCAGCCTGGACTCCTGGGCACCTCTGGGTGACACCACGCGGCCCCGGGCACAGCCCTGGCCAGTGCCCCAGACTCACCGTGGATGTGTCAGTTCTGGCTAGGCCACAGCCGAGGCCACCTCTTTCTGGGCCGGGGTAGGTGAGAAGGGATACAGCTGCCTCAGCCTGTGAGCTGTCCCCCTCAGCCTCTGCAGACCTGAGCACCTTTGAACACACTTTGGCTGGGCCTCATCTCCAGGATCAGGTGGCTATTCAGAGTTGACCCTCTGGTGAGGCCGCCGACATGTTGTGCAATTGCTCGAGGTGGGTCTCCAGGGAGGTAATAGAAAAGGGGCCCACAGAGGTGGGGGAAAGGACGCGCCGTGGATGGCTGGGAGCAGCCGGGGACATGGGGAGCCAGGCCGGGGACCTTGGCACCTCTGGTCTAGTCTGTCCTTGTGGGGAGACTCCCAGCGGTCTTGTTGGTTCCAGGCCCTGGGACCTGGGACTTAGGGTGAGCCCTGATCGGTTGAGAGTCTCAGTTACATATCTCAGGGGTTTCTTTTAGGACCTGAACATTTGAGGGGAAGAGAGGGTGGCTCCCTGGCTGCACTGCCTCTCTCTGTCTGACTCTTGCCCTTGTGTCTGTCCCTCCACTGCTAAAGCAGCAGGACTGACTCTCAGATACCTTTCAGGGGCTGTACTTTTGTTTTGTTTTGTTTTAATGATACTCTCACCAAACACCTTTCTCATCCTTCCAGTTTGGTACAATGATCTCTTCCTCCCTCCTCTTTACAGCAAAATTCAGCTAATTATTTTGGCAGTGATTTTAACAGCACTGAGTGTTTACTGTGTACTAGGCTCTGGGACCTACATTGACTCATTTGATGACACCGAGAGGTGGACATGATTTTTAGTGTCTCTTTAAGAGCGGTCTATGGTTCGGAGAGGTTAAGTAATTCATCCGAGGTCACACAGCTAAGAAGATGGGGAGCAGGAAGTTTGACCTAGGTCTGTCTGACCCCAGAGCCTGTGTTCCTAACAGGTCTTTAACCGCCGTGTCACCCCCCTCTGATCACCGGACCCACCTCATCTACAAGCACTTGAAGTGGGAGAAATACCCCCGAACTTAACCACGGGACGCAGATGGCAGGGACCCAAGGCACTTTCCCTCCGTCCTTTCCTACCTGTCTCCTCTTCTGGCTCATCTCCCGTGTCCTCCTCCTCCAGGGGCACAGGATACTGCAGGTGGGTCACCAGACCCATGTTTTCCTTCTTGTAAAACTCGATGAGCTGGTCCAGCTTGGTGAAGAATCTCATGGGGACGCCTTCGGACGCCTGAGGACAAATCCCAAACAGAAGCACGTTGAACTGACTGGAACGCCACCCAACCACAAAGGCCACCTGCAGAGGAGACTGACGAGACCGAGGAAGTGACCACAATCCGGAAAAAGTCCTGGTCTCCCACACAGGGCCTGGCCACCATGACCACACCCTCACAGCCTGTAACCAGCAGCCCCTAACAGCCAGTCTGCAAAAGGCACAAATAGAACAGTTAAAAAAATTTTTTTTTCTTTCGGTTTAAAAAAACACTTTTCTTTTAAAAAGTATTATGTTGCAGAAACAATGCATCTTCGTTATGGAAAAAAATCTTAAATACATAATTAAAAAAAATCATCTGTAGTCCTATAACCCCAAGAGACATTTTCAATAGTTTAGAATATTTTTTCTAGACTGTTGTGTATTTGTGTGTGTGTGTGCGTGTGTGTGTTTGGTAGGGGGAGTTACTAACCCTCCTCCCCCAAGAGCATTAATTTTTAAATACGGGAAAAATCTATTCTAGTGATTGTTTTATTTTTATGTTTTTCATTCGACATGATTCTGTTTTACCAAAACTCAGAAAATGGTCAAGGCAGCACAAAAATCTTCCCTGATTTGTATCTCTGTTGCTAATGACAGGGCCAAGGGAGGGTAATTCTGGGTTGTTCAAATGCCCTGGGGCCAGGTCTCCTTAACTCTAGCTCAATGGCTCCAGCTGGAAACTCAAGTTCGGCTGCAGCCGGTATCACCCACCGAGGCCCCGCCCCTGCAGAGGCCCCACCCTGCGGAGGCCCCGCCCCTTGCAGAGGCCCCGCCCACAGGAAGGTGCCACCTCTGTGATCACCCTCCCCGGGTCATCAGGCAGCAGGGCAGGATGAAGAACTGCAAGCAGGATATTTAGGGTCTCCTGGATGCTGTACCCTATGGCTCCTAACCCAGCATGCCCCAGCGTCCTGCCCATCCTCCCTGTCCAGTTCCCTGATCCACTTCCCCTTGGTGTTCCATCCCAAGGAATGTGCACCACTGTCTCCCCACTGGCCCAGCCAAAAACCCGGAAGACTGCCTCCCACCAACACACAGAGGGCAAAGTGGACCGTGTAAGGGAGGGAAGACATCCGGGAATGGACCAGGACCCGGAACCTGTCCTTGAGCCCTGCTCCTGGTGGTAACCCCAAGTCGTGATGAGGATGTGTTCGCCTTCAGAGAGTCCGCTTCCGTCTCTCCCCTTTACTCAGGCTCCACACTGGCCTCTCCGTCTCTCTCCACATGTATTTGTGTATGTAGTACAATGCACACATGTATAAATCTATATGTGAGGGCACATCTGTGTGTTTGAGTATGTGGCTTAAGCTACTGAGTCAATTAGTAAAGAGTTTAACAAAAGGGTGTTTTGATTATTTTCAATAAATTTCCTTGCTTTCACAAAGAAAGAAAGAAAGTGAAAGTGAAGTCACTCAGTCGTGTCTGACTCTTTGCAACCCTGTGGACTGTAGCCTACCAGGCTCCTCCATCCATGGGATTCTCCAGGCAAGAGTAGTGGAGTGGGTTGCCATAAGCCCCACATTAAAGCAATTTATTTTGAGCATCATCGAACCAGAGAGATCTCAGCAGCGGCAGCCAGGCTGCCTAAAAAGTAACCTAAATAGGTTCAAAACCCAAAATGAAAGGCATAACAAAAATAATTTGACATGACACAGGGTCAATGAACTCGATTCAGTTAAAGCAATCCTGATAGGTGTAATCCTGTTAAAGAATTTACAGCTAATGGATGACAAGCCATTAGGCATACGGAAAAAGGATGTGAAATATCAAAGAATGTCAAGGTGAAATGACTCATGTGTGAGTCTGGAAAAGGGTTCTTAGCTGGAGGATGTCTGGGGAATGTGTGTCTGAGACAGCACATGAACTGTGGGAATTAGATGCTCTGATGCTAAGACACATATTATTTAATGTACTGCTAACAGCTAAAGCGTCTTTTAATTTCATGGCTGCAATCAGCATCTGCAGTGATTTTGGAGCCCAAAAAAATAAAATCTGACATTGTTTCCACTATTTTTCCATCTATTTCCCATGAAGTGATGGGACCAGGTGCCATGATCTTTGTTTTCTGAATGTTGAGCTTCAAGCCAACCTTTTCACTCTCCTTTTTCACTTTCATCAAGAGGCCTTTGAGTTCCTCTTCACTTTCTGCCATAAGGGTGGTGTCATCTGCATATCTGAGGTTATTGATATTTCTCCCAGCAATCTTGATTCCAGCTTGTGCTTCTTCCAACCCAGCGTTCCTCATGATGCACTCTACATATAAGTTAAACAAGCAAGGTGACAATATACAGCCTTGACGTACTCCTTTTCCTATTTGGAAGCACTCTGTTGTTCCATGTACAGTTCTGACTCTTGCTTCCTGACCTGCATACAGGTTTCTCAAGAGGCAGGTCAGGTGGTCTGGTATTCCCATCTCTTTCAGAATTTTCCACAGTTTATTGTGATCCACACAGTCAAAGGCTTTGGCATAGTCAATGAAGCAGAAATAGATGTTTTTCTAGAACTCTCTTGTTTTCTCCATGATCCAGCGGATGTTGGCAATTTGATCTCTGGTTCCTCTGCCTTTTCTAAAACCTGCTTGAACATCTGGGAGTTCACGGTTCACATATTGCTGAAGCCTGGCTTGGAGAATTTTGAGCATGACTTTACTAGCGTGTGAGATGAGTGCAATTGTGTAGTTTGAGCATTCTTTGGCATTGCCTTTCTTTGAGATTGGAGTGAAGACTGACCTTTTCCAGTCCCGTGGCCACTGCTGAGTTTTCCAAATTTGCTGGCATATTGAGTGCAGCACTTTCACAGCATCATCTTTCAAGACTTGAAATAGCTCAACTGGAATTCCATCACCTCCACTAGCTTTGTTCATAGTGATGCTTTCTAAGGCCCACTTGACTTCACATTCCAAGATGTCTGGCTCTAGGTTAGTGATCACGTTATCGTGACTATCTTGGTCGTGAAGATCTTTTTTGTACAGTTCTTCTGTGTATTTTTGCCACCTCTTCTTAATATCTTCTGCTTCTGTTAGGTCCATACCATTTCTGTCCTTTATCGAGCCCATCTTTGCATGAAATGTTCCCTTGGAATCTCTAATTTTCTTGAAGAGATCTCTTGTTTTTCCTATTCTGTTGTTTTCCTCTATTTCTTTGCATTATTCACTGAGGAAGGCTTTCTTATCTCTTCTTGCTATTCTTTGGAACTCTGCATTCAGATGCTTATATCTTTCCTTTTCTTCTTTGCTTTTCACTTCTCTTCTTTTCACAGCTATTTGTAAGGCCTCCTCAGACAGCCATTTTGCGTTTTTGCATTTCTTTTCCATGGGGATGGTCTTGGTCCCTGTCTCCTGTACAATGTCATGAACCTCCGTCCAGAGTTATCAGGCACTCTATCGATCAGATCTAGTCCCTTAAATCTATTTCTTACTTCCACTGTATAATCATAAGGGATGTGATTTAGGTCATATCTGAATGGTGTAGTGGTTTTCCCTACTTTCTTCAATTTAAGTATGAATTTGGCAATAAGGAGTTCATGATCTGAGCCAGAGTCAGCTCCTGGTCATGTTTTTGCTGACTGCATAGAGTTTCTCCATCTTTGGCTGCAAAGAATATAATCAACCTGATTTCAGTATTGACCATCTGGTGATGTCCAAGTGTAGAGTCTTCTCTTGTGTTATTGGAAGAGGGTGTTTGTTATGACCAGTGCGTTCTCTTGGCAAAACTCTATTAGCCTTTGCCCTGCTTCATTCCATGCTCCAAGGCCAAATTTGCCTGTTACTCCAGGTGTTTCTTGACTTCCTACTTTTGCTGATTGCAGCCATGAAATTAAAAGACGCTTACTCCTTGGAAGGAAAGTTATGACCAACCTTGATAGTATATTAAAAAGCAGAGACATTACTTTGCCAACAAAGGTCCGTCTAGTCAAGGCTATGGTTTTTCCCATGGTCATGTATGGATGTGAGAGTTGGACTGTGAAGAAAGCTGATCGCCGAAGAATTGATGCTTTTGAACTGTGGTGTTGGAGAAGACTCTTGAGAGTCCCTTGTACTGCAAGGAGATCCAACTAGTCCATTCTAAAGGAGATCAATCCTGGGTGTTCATTGGAAGGACTGATGCTAAAGCTGAAGCTGCAATACTTTGGCCACCTCATTCGACGAGTTGACTCACTGGTAAAGACTCTGATGCTGGGAAAGGTTGGGGGCGGGAGGAGAAGGGGACGACCGAGAATGAGATGGCTGGATGGCATCACCGACTCTGTGGACATGAGTTTGAGTGAACTCCGGAAGTTGGTGATGGACAGGGAGGCCTGGGTGCTGTGATTCATGGGGTCGCAGAGAGTTGGACACGACTGAGCGACTGAACTGAACTGAACAGCTAAAGCCGGAGGAGCCTGGTGGGCTGCAGTCCATGGGGTCGCTAAGGGTCGGACACGACTGAGCGACTTCACTTTCACTTTTCACTTTCACACATTGGAGAAGGAAATGACAACCCACTCCAGTGTTCTTGCCTGGAGAATCCCAGGGATGGGGGAGCCTGGTGGGCTTCCGTCTATGGGGTCACACAGAGTTGGACATGACTGAAGTGACTTAGCAGCAGCAGCAGCAACAGCTAAAGCATTAAACAAGATACAGCATCATTCTGTGGGTACAGCTGACTTCAAAGATGTTTATGTGACAAGCACCTTAGAAATGATGAAATATGCTGGATACTAAGTGAGCAGAAGAACAGTTGTGTGTGTGTGTGTGTTAGTCGCTCAGTCGTGTCTGATTCTTTGTGACCCCATGGACTATAACCTGCTAGGCTCCTCTGTCCATGCGTTTTCCAGGCAAGTATACTGTAGTGGGTGGCCATTTCCTTCTCCAGGGTATCTTCACTACCAGAAATCAAACCCCAGTCTCCCACATTGCAAACAGATTCTTTACTGTTTCGGCCACCAGGGCAGCCTGAAGAACAGTTCAGTTCAGTTCAGTCGTTCAGTCGTGTCCGACTCTCCGCGACCCCATGAATCACAGCACGCCAGGCCCCCCTGTCCATCACCAACTCCCGGAGTTCACTCAAACTCATGTCCACAGAGTCGGTGATGCCATCCAGCCATCTCATTCTCGGTCGTCCCCTTCTCCACTTGCCCCCAACTCTTCCCAACATCAGAGTCTTTTCCAGTGAGTCAACTCGTTGCATGAGGTGGCCAAAGTATTGCAGTTTCAGCTTTAGTATCAGTCCTTCCAATGAACACCCAGGATCGATCTCCCTTAGAATGGACTGGTTGGATCTCCTTGCAGTACAAGGGACTCTCAAGAGTCTTCTCCAGCACCACAGTTCAAAAGCATCAATTCTTCGGCGATCAACTTTCTTCACAGTCCAACTCTCACATCCATACATGACCACGGGAAAAACCATAGCCTTGACTAGATGGACCTTAGTTGGCAAAGTAATGTCTCTGCTTTTTAATATATTATCAAGGTTGATCATAACTTTCCTTCCAAGGAGTAAGCGTCTTCTAATTTCATGGCTGCAATCAGCATCTGCAGTGATTTTGGAGCCCCAAAAAATAAAGTCTGACACTGTTTCCACTGTTTCTCCATCTATTTCCCATGAAGTGATGGGACCAGATGCCATGATCTTTGTTTTCTGAATGTTGAGCTTCAAGCCAACCTTTTCACTCTCCTCTTTTACTTTCATCAAGAGGCTTTTGAGTTCCTCTTGGATCCAGTGAGTGGGGAGTGCTGTTGGTGAGAGAGAGACAATGGGGCCCTGCTTGTGCTGGGACTGAACACAGAGGCCAGGGAGCCAGGGCCTGACGAGCGTGGGCTGCTGGCTGCCAAGGTGACCCAGGTTCCCAGAAAGGTAGAGAATGAGTCCCATGTCCAGGAAGGTGGAGCTAACCGAGGAGTGGGCGCTTGGTGGCCCTGTGTGTGGAGGGTCTCCTTCCTGCACATGTTGTATCGCAGCTCCCAGGAGGGGAGCAGCGAGGGCAAGCCTCGGACACCTAAGGGACGGGTCTACAGGCAGCAGACGACCCCAAAGCACAGACTTGCTGTGCACACATCAGTCAGTGTGGAGGGAGCGGGCTGTCTGAGCAGGTGGACACAGACACACGGACACAGAAGAAATGGTGAAGGCAGGACGCCAGAGGGGCCACAGCGCTCCCTGGGGGAGACGTCACTGAGAAAATGTCCTCATAAGTTTCTGTCATTGGCAGTGAGACTTGAAGGGCTTCGCAGAGAGTCCTTGAGAGCTGAGGTTCGAAGCACATTCAAGAGGGGCAGGAGGAGAGAAAGGTCAGGGTGCCCAGGGTTGTGGCGACTCCTGAGCTGACCAGACTCGTTCAGTGGGATCCGGACATGGGGGTTAGAGGCTCCATGTGCCCAGGAAGGAGCAGCCTAGCCACGGCCTTCTCACGGCTGCTCTGGGCTGAGAAAGGCCCTCCGTCAAGGCACGATGACGGCCAAATCAAAGCCAACATTGGGAGTCGGGGCTTCCAAGTGGACAGTGCCTTGACCGTGGGGAACCAGTGCCTGGTCAAGTCCATACATGCCTGCCCATGGTGAAGCCCGTTGTCAGGGGCAGGGTCTGCTTGCTGTCATGTCCCCCGATGGAGCTGCAGGGCCGGGCTGTCGGGGCAGGGGTGCTCGGCGATTACTGCTTGGACGGACTTGCAGTACCGGGGTCAGGGTGGACACTCGGGGAGAGAGGGGCAGAGACGGCCCTCAGTGGGCCTGGGAAGGGGTACAGAGAAATGGCTGGGGGAGTGGAGGCAGCAGGAAACACTCCCTTCCTTTACACTGCTCCCCCAAACTGATCCCTCAAAATGATGCCTTTTCAACAATTTAATGCAAAACATCTGCCTGCGAGGTTGTCGCATGTATCCTCAGAGCCAGGCAGGAAACAGATGCCATGTTCAGCTGGGGGGCTTGGGAAGAATTTAGTGGACGGGGTGTAGAATACCAATAAGACAGGGTGTGGCCCTCCACCGCCAGTGAAGTGGGGCATCAGTGTTCAACCTGGACCAACCACGGGGAGGGTGGACTCAGGACCCAAAGAGGCTGCTGGCGCAGGAGCTGAAGCCTCTGTGAAGCTAACCTCCAGACCCTACAGGCAGGGAATGGGGGTGGTAGGTCCCCCACCCTCCATCACACAGCTGTGCTTGGCATTTGCCCAACCCAGCAGGAAACCAGGAGACTCGGAGGATGTCTGGGCTTGAACACGGCCAGCAGCCAGACACAGAGCCCGGGTGACAAGACACTCAGGAAGTGGCGGGAAGGCAGGGCCCCCGAGTCCTGCGGGCAAGGGCAGCCCCTGCAGCGGGAGGG